>NC_063200.1:6325438-6332938 GCF_017589495.1 Alosa alosa | reverse complement strand
ATGTGTTATATGTTTGTATATGCACAGACTTGTATGTGTTGTGTATATGCACAGACTTGTATGTGTTATATGTGTGTATATGCACAGACTTGTATGTGTTGTGTATATGCACAGACTTGTATATGTTTGTATATGCACAGACTTGTATGTGTTGTGTATATTCACAGACTTGTATGTGTTATATGTTTGTATATGCACAGACTTGTATGTGTGTATATGCACAGACTTGTATGTGTGTATATGCACAGACTTGTATGTGTTATATGTTTGTATATGCACAGACTTGTATGTGTTGTGTATATGCACAGACTTGTATGTGTTGTGTATATGCACAGACTTGTATGTGTTATATGTTTGTATATGCACAGACTTGTATGTGTTGTGTATATGCACAGACTTGTATGTGTTATATGTTTGTATATGCACAGACTTGTATGTGTTGTGTATATGCACAGACTTGTATGTGTTATATGTGTGTATATGCACAGACTTGTACAGTATGTTTGTATATGCACAGACTTGTATGTGTGTATATGCACAGACTTGTATGTGTTGTGTATATGCACAGACTTGTATGTGTTATATGTTTGTATATGCACAGACTTGTATGTGTTGTGTATATGCACAGACTTGTATGTGTTATTTGTGTGTATATGCACAGACTTGTACAGTATGTTTGTATATGCACAGACTTATATGTGTTGTATATATGCACAGACTTGTATGTGTTATATGTTTGTATATGCACAGACTTGTATGTGTTATATGTTTGTATATGCACAGACTTGTATGTGTTGTGTATATGCACAGACTTGTACAGTATGTTTGTATATGCACAGACTTGTATGTGTTGTATATATGCACAGACTTGTATGTGTTGTATGTTTGTATATGCACAGACTTTTATGTGTTATATGTTTGTATATGCCTAGACTATGAGTCCATTGGTTGGTTTATATGTGTTAACAGTGAACCAATATGTTGGACAGACTGATGATCCAAATCCTGGGCTGTTATCGTGTGTGTGTGTGTGTGTGTGTGTGTGTGTGTGTGTGCAACAGACTGGGGTAGCAGCAGGGGGAGAGGGACACGGATTATCTAATCATGTCCCAAAGCAACCCCAGCCATGACCACACTATGACTAAGGACACAATATTCAGATGATGTGCAGTGCACACACACACACACACACACACACACATGCACACACACACACACACACACACACACACACAAACATACATACAGATACATATTGCAGACAGACGCACACACACACACACACACACACACACACACACACACACACACACACACACATACACACACATTGATAAAGGAAATTGCATGAAAGTGCACTGCTAAATTTATATTCAGTGAATGCATATTCAACTTACATACCATGCACAGATAAATGCAATAACATTTGTGTGCACAACATAACTGCTCCCAAACAACATAAATACACAGCCCTACAGCAGAGACAGGAGATCGGGTTGGGACACTGCTAACATGACAATAAATCTCCACTTGTGAAGCTCTATGGATCAACATTCTGGGGTCAGTAGAAATCCCTTCCCCTTGCTGTGTCTGCCTTTTGGTGCGTGATGATATAGATCCTTAAAAACAAATATACAAGTCTTACAGTTTTTTACAACTGTTTACAGACGTTTTCAAAACTCTGTCTATTTTTCAAAACTCCACACACAAAACCAACAATTGCTCATGCAAAATGCCTCAAATCTCTGGCAAAATGACACACAACATTCAAAATGTCATAAACACATCTTTAAATCAAACATTCACCTCACATTACAAACACTTTTGTCATAATATGACATTTTGGATACATTATGTACACACTGTTGCTCAAAACCTACAGTAATGCTTTTCTGTCTTTCATAGGCTTTATGTATTTCCATACAAGAGTGAAAGTTATGGTATCTACAGAGAGAAGTTGAAATACACAGTAAAAATGCAAGCAATATTGAAACCAAAAATAGTGATTTGCTGTTGCTGTTGTGAATACAGTATTTTACAGCCAACAAGAACAAAGCAAAGCAAAATACTATGACCACCAGATGTACATGGAGTTCTGAAAAAGCTGATTTTGCCTAAGACGGAAATGACTGACTGCTTTCAAATTACTTTGCTTTTTCCAAAGAAAAGTGTGTGTGTGTCTGTATGTGTGTTTGTGTTTGGTGTGTGTGTGTGTGTGGGTTGTGTATGTATTCATAGGTCTATTGAAAAAGTTATTGAGCTAATGGTAACAAACAAAAGTACAGTAAAAAAGACAAGTTTTACTGTACATAAGTTCAAAGTATCTGCATTAGTTCTGAACATTTCAACCGGAAATCCTCTAGGCCCAGAAGGGTCCATACCTACATATAGAGTATATCGGTAACACTTTATAATAACTACACACAATTCATCATTTGTGTATTGACATGTGTAAGTCGCTTTGGGTGAAAGTGTCAGCTAAACGAATAAATGCAAGTGTAATCTTTACAACTCATTTAAAAATGTGTTGCAAGGCATAGAAAGTCCTCACTTTAGATAAGCTCACAAAATATCATTAACTAACCACTTGTAACCCCTGAGTTAATCATGAATTATAGTATTAGGAAGTGGTTTATAAAATATGTATCCTCACCCTAACTAATCATTAGTGCATGTGTATATTACATAATTTATTAAGTATTAACAATAATTCATAAACATATTTTAGATATAGGGAACAAACTATTCATAACTGTGTGTACAAATACTTTATTTATGAGAATTAACATAGGAACAATGCTTTACAAATGATGAACAAAGCATTTTGTAATAGTTTGCAACTGGTTGATAATAAGAAAATTATTTCATTATAAGTGGTTGTTTCATTACTTATTAAGTATAAATCATGTACTTACAAACAAATTTTTTGGATAGGCTTATTTACTATGAACAAACCATTTATAATTGTGTGAACAAATGCTTTACTGATGATAAATTATGTATGGACAAGAAATTACTAATGATGAACAAACCATTAACTAATAAGTAACAAAGGCTTAATAAATGATGAATTGTGTGTAGTTATTATAAAGTGTTACCAGTATATCTATTCATATTAAAGTAATGAGTGTTTACACAAGTGAAGAGAGAGAGTGAAGCACTGGTGATTTAGTGGCATTTTGATGGGTTGTGTTTGAAAAACGAAATCAAGTTACTTCCTGTTAGATTTTTTAGTAGAAAATTGTGTGTGGTGTTTTGCAAAATGTGTTTTAGTAAATTGAAAACTGAGTCAAACATTGAGAATTAGTATATGGTTTTGCAGATTTGGTGTGGGGTTATGATGTTTGGAAAACATGTTTAGAAAATTGTGTGACAAGCAAAGATTTAGTGTTTAAGCATTTGAAAAAAACTGTAAATATGATTCTGTTTTTTTCTTGATGTTTAAACTTCACAGGAATGTTTTTTGTTTTATCTTTGAGTATAACCTTTTCATTGAGTGTTGTATAAATACACACCAACTCTGTCTGCAGTGAAGGGATGAGAACCCTTTAGCACTTTGCACCTTCACCATGACACTCAGGGCCAGATGTACGTACGTTTGCGAACGTAGCGTTATCAGCGTCATAGACAAACCGCAGATTGCGAACGCTGTTAGACCCAAGTTTCCGTTGTATTTATCAAACTAGTGTAAACTGCGGCTTTCTCTGCCTTTCTTCGCCCATAAACGCAGTTTACGAACGTCCACAACTGAATGGCAAAGCCTTTACAAGCGCAGTTGAATGAAGTTAACTGATGAAAACATTAAAAAGAATCAAACATCTAGTGATCATGAAATTATACCATACATGATAAGATGTCAACAAGCAGGGAGATAATGAAGATCAGTAGTTTTACTCAAAGTACTTGTGCACGTAGGCTATGGAAAATTGGTCAAATCTAGCATCTATCAAAGTAGGAAAGTTTAAGTGAATGACGTGAAAGTGAAAGTAGCCTAAGACATTCAAAAGGCCAACGAAAGTTAAGGTTGCTTTTGATGGTACAAATACTTACAAAACTGGTGCTCTAAATAGCGATCCTGTTGTCTTTGAAAGGTTCTCTTATTGACGCATTGACCTGCAATTTGGATTAAAACCTGCTTTTACAAGGCGGAAGTATTTAGGCGCAGAATAGACGTGCGCTTTCAAGGCAGTCTTTGTACATACCGCAGAATACATAATTAAGCGCTCTTTACTCTTCCCCTCCCATCTTTTTACGCTAAACTCCCACTTTCCCCTGGATCTTCCCATGAATGCATATGCATGACATGACAAGCATAATTAGCCATGTTCAGCTCCGCGACAGGCAGTTGCGCTTTTACATCATTGCGGCCTGTTTGTACATACCTCGCAATGATTTTACACGCATGCGTTACTTAAAACAAATCAGCCTGAAGTGAAATAACGCAGCGTTAGTACATCTGGCCCTCACTCTCTTGAGCACCTCACCATGCACACAGAACTACAGGCCAGTCCCGGCCCTGTCACTGCAAGCGTATCATGCTTGTTCACCCTCAAGCTCACTGTGGATAAATTTCATTTATATAGTATATTTATTATTTCGTTTTGTTAGTTTTTCTTATCTTTTACTGTCTCTATTGTACAGTGGAGTTTGGTTATATGTTTATACTTATACTTATATTACCATTTCTGCTGTAAGTGCATGTTGTGTGCAGTGGCGCAAAAAGTGGGTATGCGCTATATGCGGCGCATAGGGGCGCAGCTCCATGGGGGCGCCAAAGCGATGGTAAAAAAAATAAAATAATATATTTGGTATTTTCTATATGTAGCTACTGCTGTCCGTTTCTAAATCATTTCAACATTTTCTTAATGTTCTATAACATTTTAGAGGACTAACAGACTAGAGTAGGCGCCCTATCTCATAAGATTCCATCATAGAATTTTGACATAGAAGAGGGAGTGGGGTGCCGTGAGCTGGGCGAGCAGATAGGCCTCCACGAAAGTAGTGAGTTGCCGTCTATGGAAAAAGATGGATACAGCAAAAAGCTGTTGACGACTAAAAATGGAAAAAGAAAGAGGGAAAAGGAGATGGCATGTCAAGGGATGCAACAGCAGTTAAATAAGTGGACGGTGAAAGGCAACAGGTAGGATTTAAAGTGATGAGTCTGTACTTGGAGGCTTGCAAATATGAATGTTAACAGACTAACTAGCGTTTGTTAAGCATAATGCCGATTGAAACATAGCCTATTCCATTCAGATAGCTAGGTGGCTACCATGCTCATACTGCACTTTTAATGGCCAACTGCAAACAGAAATGTCATGCTAGCAGCAATTCATTACATGTTTCCATATCCTTACAATGAAGGCTCTTTGTAATAACTTAATATTGTGTTGTCAATGTGGTGCAAACAAACAAGGCTAGAGTGCCTATCAGCCTTATCCATTGTGAGCAATAGCTGGCAAAAGGACGTTATGAGAACCGTTTAGACTCTCTTAAAGTGGCAATGCACCATTTATCTATAGGCTACTTATCAAGTATAACATCAAGTTAAACATCAAATTGGCAGCATTTCTTTAAAAACATATTCAATAGACATTAATGCACTAAATTATTGGCCTTTGTTTTGATTTAGGCCTAGTTGTTTTTTGTTTTTTTAATATTGTTGTTGCATACCCCTCAAAAATGGGTAGCTGCGCCCCTGGTTGTGTGTGATGTCTGTATGCTACTGAGACCTTTGAATTTCCCCTTGGGGATCAATAAAGTATCTATCTATCTATCTATCTATCTATCTATCTATCTATCTATCTATCTATCTACTTCTTCCATTGAAGGGATGGGAACCCTTTAGCACTTCTTCCATTGAAGCCTTGTTGGCCATGGAATGCCACAGGCTGCGTAAAGAGATCACATTTCCCTCCATCTCCCCTTTTACTGTAGCTTTCCAGAGCTTTCCACAAACTGCCCCCAACAAATGGTCAATAGCTGTACCTAGGGGGTCTCCCAGCCCCCCCATCGGAATCAACCTCAGCCATTGTTCTCCTACCAAGACCTGTGAGCTCTTTGTTTACACTTAGCTCAGGATAAGATAAGGCTAGTTTTAGAAGAATGGTATCTTACTAAATACCAGCCCACCACAGTTCCCCAGAAGAAAATGAGATGTCAGAGTTCAAAGGTGAGTAAGGTACATGCTAAGGAGGGGAAGAGGGGTTTGGGTGATAAGGGTCTGACGACTCTGATCTGACTATGCGTAGTCTGTGAAAAGCTAACTCTGTGACAGTGGGGGCTCCAGTCTCTTCATAGGTGGAGGTAGAAAAGAACATTCTATCATTTCATTTGAGCTTTCTGAGGTCACTTTTGGAGACTGTGTTGAGAAAGGAGGTCTGACAGGTCCTTTATGTGTAGTTTTTATGTATAATATAATAATTGGCACAAGCTTCAGATGTGAGTCTAACATCTTAGATCCATGGACTGAAGGAGCTTCAGAGCAACAGTGTTTCAGTTGATGTTTAAATCCATCTCTAGATATGGCTTTAGCCCAATGTCTAACCAATGGAAGACAACAGCTGGCTTTTCGCTGCTTTTCTTGTGGTTTAGCCATTTGGTGAGGAAACACATTTTCAGGAATGAAAAAATATCAACAGCGATCACTTGAGCACATGAAAAATGGGTCTACAAATTTGGCCAGAGTAAATTTGGCCAAAGTAAATATTTTACATGATATCAAAACATGTTGGAAAAGATTTCAAGGAAAGAACATTTTCAGCCAGCTTTGTGTTACTACTGCATTTACCGTCACTTTACAAGAATACAATGGTGATTTTATGAGTATTACAAAATCTGAATAAAATACAGTGTTGATAATGCCCTCTGTGCTCTTCCTAAGGGCACTTGGGAGTTGTATTTTTTCTAATGTTCTGCGAGGTAAACAAGGTAAACAACACATTTAAACAATACCATGGTTGATTAACAAATGTGTGTGGTAATGGGGACAATCTGAACAAGTTTGAATCAGAATATATTTGTTGTAGAGTATAATGTACACATAAATTGATAATCCTGACAGGCAAATATTATATATTATGCAATTTTACATAATCTTTCACAACTTTGGAACCTCCCAGAAGACCATTAAATTCTCTACTAAATGAATGAATGCCTCTCTTATGGTATTTCAAACCATCATTCTGTGAAAGATGACTACCCATTATATCACAATACTGACAAGTTTGTTTTCATTTTGACACTTACAACTGTTTGTACTTTTTCCTCACCTCAAAAGTTTGAGTAATATTTTGTGAATGTGCTGAAAGTTGCTGCCACCGTGAGTGCTGCAGAGCATGCAGTTATCAAACCTAGATTTCATGACCTGCTGCTTCACCAGGTATCCACTTGTCGCAGGAGACTTTATTTGGCTGTACTTACTGGGAGAGCCTACCTTAGGTTGAAAAGACAAGAGTTTGACATCAGAGCATAGTTCTAATCCTCTAACTAAGGAGGACACTA
>NC_063200.1:6318090-6324938 GCF_017589495.1 Alosa alosa | reverse complement strand
CCTTGTTTTGAGAATTTGTAGCATGCTATATATCTCATTGTCTTGCACATATTTTTGTAATAAAATGCTTATTCATAATATAACATTTAGATTCTTCCTGACATGAGTATTGATAAGGTTTGATAGCAGTGTGTCATAGATTATTTACACACTAATTGAGTGATTACCAGTACAAATCACCTACTGAAAGAGAAAGAAGTAGAGCGCTAGATTTTGCCTGTGCGTTAAAGGAGAATTCCGGTGTGATATTGACCTAAAGTGTGTTGAAACATGATACCGAGTGTGAACGTATGTCTCATAGCCCATCTCGGCTTGTCCCCTGCACTCCAAAATCTAGCGCTAGTTAGCCGATGCTACCAACAGCTTTTTCAATGGTGGTGCTTCGGCATGTTTCAACACACTTTAGGTCAATATCACACCAGAATTCTCCTTTAAAAGTGTCATAACTATTTCATAGCAAGTTCGTTATGTGGGCTCCACTGTGAGAGCTCTGCAAGATTCTTTTGACAAAGTTGGACTTTGCCACATATTTTCTATATTTACGTGTAGGTTACTACCACACCATTCATTTATAATAGTGGTGATAGTAAATTGCTGATACTAATTCTAACCTCAAACAGTGCTAGCAGTCTTGTTTGCTAGCAGTCTCTGTTTGCTAGACATTTAACACATACTGGTAGTTTTGAGCATATAGGTAATACAGGCCAACATGAAGAAAAAAAAAATCTATGCAGTGACTTATACTGGTGTCAAACAAGCTTCCATGCTGTTGACATGTATGATTCAATACAGGTCATTGCTACATATGGCAAACATAAAGGGGTTATTCACCTCCATTAAACAGGTATTTACAGACCTCAGGTAATAGAGTGACCACTTCTAAGTCCACTGCCCTACTAGAGTCTATCTACTGTCACATCTTACACATGGCTCACCCACTCGGCAGCAATGAGCATGGGTTCTGATCATGTGTTTGGCAGATGTCTGTAATGAACACCGGGAAAAACACACATATTTAATCTGATCCATATGGAGAGTCAGGCTCTACCAATCATAGGCCAGGCTGGCAGGGAAAGCACTGGGGCTCAGGGGTTGTTGGAGTCTGGTTGCCACGGTAAAGCCCCGAGTCTCACTGCAGAGTGGAAAGATGTGAGGCTGTGGCCCAGAGCAGCACTCTGTAAATCCCGTCTCCTCAGGCTTTATGGGCGTGTTGTACCAGAGATGTGACAGCCCCGGTTCAACAAGGAACAGGACCTGCTGCTCCTTTTGCTCTACCTGTGAACTGATCAACTGGCCCTTCTTGCTCTTGTCTTAAGTACATCTTAACTCTTAAACATGAGGCCTTTAAAAAAAGAAAGAAACAAACAAATAAGCAAAGAAATAAGCCCAATTCTAGTGGTGGTTGTGAGTGGCGCTACTGCTGTCCTTCTTGCATCTCTGACTCCAAAGTGGCAGCGTACTCACAGCACCCTCAGCAAAAAGCTGCTGTAGATGTCAAGAGTGTGTCCATACGCTCTTTCCATAACCTCGATGTTTCCATCTCTGGTCCTCCTCTTTCAGTGGGGATAGAGAGGGTGTTTGGGATGTGTGGAGGAGACCTTGGGGTTTCCCCTTTCTTAAGTCAGGAGAAACTGTCTAGGGGCCCTCTTGAAAAAAAATAAATACCCTCACTGCCTTTTTTTTGCCAAAAGTGCCTCAAAAATTGCTAAAATATTCTGTAGTTTATGCTTTACCATAGTGCCATCCAGTATTACTTGTAAAGCTGGCAATTTCTATCCATAACCCTAGTCTGCAAAGAGTGGGGGAAATGGCTGTTGCTCTCAATTCCCTTCTGTTCTCCTCTGATACCACGGTCTGTGTGTGCACAGGCTTTCAACCATCACACTTCGACCAGCCGTCTGAGTGTAACTTGGATGACACATTAAAGATGTTTTCTTCTGCCAGACGAGAAATTGCCTGTGTCCACTCACTGGTGACAGGTAGGCATTTGTGCTGAGCCTGAGCTGAGACTGATGATTGACCTCTGACCTTTGATAAACGCTCATAAGTTTCCCTCTGGGTGTCCGCTGCCGCTGCTGGGGCTCCTGGGAGATGGCTGCCTCACAAAAAGCTCTCTGTGCCCGCCAGGACTCGGACAGAGATGATTGGCCACAGCTGAGTCTTGATTTGATTCACTCTCTCTCTCTCTCTCTTGCTCTTCCTTTGTCACCTGCTTACTTACACTAACTATCTCTTGCCATGAAATGGGTGCAATTTCTGTGTCTACATCAAAGTCTTTGTGTCTGTGTCCACAGTTGCTTATATTCAGTAAACATTTTCATGGGTATAAAGGAGTGTGTGCAGGAGCCTGTTTGCATGTGTGTGACATGAATGTGTGTGTGTGTGTGTGTGTGTGTGAGAGAGAGTGTGTGTGTGTGTGTGTGTGTGTGTGTGTGTGTGTGTGTGTGTGTGTGTGTGTGTAGGTGTGTGTGTGTGTGTGTGTGTGTGTGTGTGTGTGTGTGTGTGTTTGTGCCTGTATACTGTCACTCATGTGGTAGAGACAATGTAGACCCCATATAAATCCCTCATCTTGGCAACATGGATTTTGCCATCAGATGCAGTGACTTTGGGTCTGTAGGTGAAAAAGGCTTTAAAGGCTTTATTTGAAAAAAGAAAAATGTACTGCTGGTTCTAGGTTGAAAGTGATGCTTATTTGAGGTTTTTGGTAGCGTAAACACACTAACAACCCTTTAGATGCAGTTTCATAGGCCTAGTGGACTCACCGAGAACTAAATATATGCATGATAGTGCTTAATCATTTAATCACTATATTCCTCTCCGAACTCAGCCACAAACGTTTTTCATGACTGACATCTTGAGTGGATCCCATATTAGGATAATCTATGACATATCAAGGAGGCCACCTTTCAGCTCAAACACATCCTCACTCACATTATGCTGTATGCTGAAGGTTCTTTCCACTTGAACAGATATTGTGCAGCCCCTTCTAACATTGCTGACTGTCAGCTCAAGGAGTCTCAGATCATCTGAATCAGACGTCTCTCTGACTAGTTGATTGACACGGACTCTGCTGATGCCCAAATGTAGCCCACGTAGGGAAAGGCTTGTTAGGGGGGATTCCTCTTCTTCTGACCTCATTTTAGGACTGTATCTAATTGGGACTGGCAATAACCTTTGTTGGCTGTGAATGAAATGGAGTGGGCTATAATTACCCCCAACTTCCTGATGGATTACAGCGATAGCATCAGCCGTGGTCTTGCCACATAAAGCCACATATCAGCCTGTGTTATGGATCAGTGCTAATAACATGCTATTTAATGGATTAAGATATCATGAGTCCGCTTTTTGTGGAATTTGAGATAAAATAACACGAGATATGATGGAAATAGGGTTAATCTGCAGAATTAAGACAGCTGATTTTGCTCCATGTGTTGCACATGTTGAGATATGCAATTTTGTCTGATTATCAAGCAATAATGAAGTATATTATCATCTATGTGATGAAGTCATTAAGGCCTGATATCCAGCAGTGTGAATGCGTTTGTGTGTGTGTGTGTGTCTGTGTGTGTGTGTGTGTGTGTGTGTGGCAGTAGTATGTAGAGTGTTAGGAGTGGATTTGGTGGGCGTGGCTGTGTGTGTGTGTCTTATTCAACAAAATCTTGCAAATTCATCATTATGGAGATTCACAGTGCAGAAGATTGGCACAAAAGTCCTGAGGGAGTGAGGCAGTGGGGTGCGTGTGTGTGTGTAGTGTGTTTTAGTATAAATTCCTTGATCTATGTGAATGAATGAATGGAACAGACTGTTTTTGCATACAGTATTTCCCTCAGAAGACAGTGTAAAGCCTGTCACAGGCTGCCTGTGTATTTAAAGCTCTGAAAAAGATGTATAAAGACTCACTTTCCAACTGTATAGATTCACTTTGGAAGATGACACAGACAGTGAGATAATGTCTGAGTAATTTCCATCCGGTGACTGAGTTGCTGAAAGTACCAAACTCTCAGTATGTCTTTCCACTAACATGCACTTTAGTCATCAGGAAGTGGCAATGATTAGATGATGAGATAGCAGTCATGACATGTGATTGAAGCAAGGAACTTCCATGCTGATGAAACTGGATTTTCTATATGGAAATTATAGCAGCTGCATATTGTATGAAAGAATGTATGGAGAAACATTTATGATACAGCTATTTATTTATTTAGCCATTTATTTATTTATTTGGCTGACACTTTTAGCGACTTACATTCGTCAATTATTACAAGGGGCATTCTCCCTGGAGCAACTTAGGGTAAAGTGTTTTGCCCAAGGCAGTTGGGAATCGAACCAACAACTTTAGTGGCTGCATGCTAGCCCAGCTCCTTAACCACTACACTACCACCATGTCGCCAGATTATTTGGTAAGACTTTATAATATGGTGTGTTAATAAAGGTATTACTGAACTGTTAGTAAGCTATTTACTACCATTAGAAAATGCTAGTAGATCATTTACAAGTAGTTTATAAGCCAAATAAGAACATATTACTTAATTTGCAAGCAATTTCTAATAGTTATATATTTATCAGCCATCGGATAGTACAAGTAGATAGGTAGAAAAACAAACTAAAAACTGACAAGAACGGCATAATTAATCATCTTCTTTTTTATACACCATTTATCTTTCTTTCCAAATAATTACCTATGTATAAAGTGCTCCTACCATGGGCGAATGACACATGCTGCACATTTAAAATGTTTACCAGAAGAGTGTTCATGATTGTTATTACTGTGACAATGGCAGCATGCATTAACACTCATGCATACATAATTCCTCACACACACTTGAAAATACACTTGGAATTAGCATTAACCCGCAGAAAAACACACTGTGATATGTTAAAGCCGCTCTCAACGGCACTGGCTCAATGTATGTATACATAATATAACAATTAACAAGTCCAGGCTCTCAGGACATTGTATGCCCTTCAGAAAGTAAAGTTTAAAGTTAATTGGGCAACACTTTATTTGAAGGGTCAGTGCATAGCACACTCATAAAACCTTACATGAATTCACTGTAATATATTTATCAATGTTTCATAAAGCATGACATAAAAATGAATACACTAAGTTACATAACTATGGGATTCTAATCTAGGATTTCCCCCTTTCAATAACAACCCCCTTTCACAATTAGTTTCTGAAACTAAGGTTTGTAAAAAATTACTTGACTTGGTCCTTTCATCGTAATACACACTTCTGTTGTCCAAAACTCTATTAGATTTAACAATGTATCCTTCACTGTATCATGCTGCCAGTTGAGGTATGACCCAAATGTACAACAAACACGTTATTAGTTATTAGTTTCTGTGTTGTTAACGGTGTTAACACAGAAACTAATATGTTTACTACCAACACTCGAGACAACTAACTAACTAGGAGAGGAATGAAAGGTTCTGAAAACAATATTTTTCTTTAGAGTATTCCAAAAATGTTGCGTCCACATTACATTGTTTCCAGAAATGTCTTCATCGAGATGGAAACGCAAAATCTGAGTGGAATCTCTGTAGTACGTATGCCCAGCCAGTTGGTGCCTTGGCGGTGTAGAGGTTTCATACATGAAGAAGAGTCAACAACATCATCTGGAACATATGCACAATGAGCAATTTCGTGTCACACAGTTATCACAACTTTGTAGTATAAGTATTGCTTTACAGATGACAATTAATGTAGCAATAATGCTTTACAAACGAAGAACACAGCATTTGATAATAGTTTACAAATGTTAAATAAATGCTTCCATTGTTGAGACACTGGCCTTTAATTTAATTTACATGGGTAAGTCGCTATGGATAAAATTGTCTGCTAAATGAATACATGTAAATTAAACATTTACAACTCATTTGTAAATGCATTGGAAGGCATAGAAAGTTCTCATTTTAGATGAGCTCACAAAATATCATTTAATTAAAGTATTAGGAAGTGGTTTATAAAATATGAATCCACACCCTAAGAAATCATTAGTGCATGTGTGTACCAACTGTTAAATAATGTAAATATTACTTCATCAACAAATTATCATTGCATCATTTAGTAAGTATTACAAATAATGTACACATTTTAGATATAGGCTTATTTACTATGAGCAAACCATTTACAACTGTTTGTACAAATAGAAATAATGTATGAGCAAAACTTTTAATGATGAACTAACCATTTACTAATAGTTTACAAATACTTAATAAATTATGAATTGTGAACATTTAAAGTTACAAACAGACTGAGAGACACTGACTGTTTCAGATGTTCTGCCATGTAGGTTTGTTTGTTTGTACGTTTGTTTTTCGAATGCTTCTTGGGTGAACCGATCACAAGTGGTTAGCCGAGCAGCTAGTTTGTGTTTAGATTCCACTATTGCTAATGTTACATTCTTTACAACTCCCATTGTCCGGGACACATCAGAACGCCTTACCATTTACACTACAAAAGATATGTGGTCAAATGCATCTCGGACCACCTCGCCAAGTGGTTTGTGTAATCGGGTCACAATGCATCTTGGTGATTGTTTACACTTGTATTTAGTATTTAGAACTGACCGATTATGATCGGATTACCCAAGATGCATAAAAAAAATGTAAAGGAGGTTCAAAAAATTAGCTTTGCCTGTCCACATGGCAACTCCAGAGTGACATTTTGAAGTTTTTCACTCTGGAACCTGATTTTGGGCACCTCAAATGCTACTGACATATGGATAAAGGGTCAAAACAATACAAACCTTTATGTTTTCAACTAAAACATAATTTTCATCATTTCCGTGTTTACACAATGTGGACACCTAAAACCAAAGTAGTAGACAACTGAGAATATTAAA
>NC_063200.1:6288090-6313090 GCF_017589495.1 Alosa alosa | reverse complement strand
ACATTTTCGGATCGAGCATCATAAAATACAGTCATACTTCCCCCCATTTACAGAATGATGAGATGAGGATATGGTAAGGATCATACATTCGTAATGAAAGTATACTATTATATATGAGCAGTGCATAACACATAGAAGCATAATTTTCAACCGTCCACAACCCCATTTCTTTCATAAACAACAAATTATTTCAGTGCTGGCACTTAAGTTGATTATACTTTCACAGTTATTGAGAGTTCATAAACGCAATAATGTTAATTGTCAAATAGGCGTATGCAAAAAGCTAATTGAAACAATCTTCATGTGTGCTCACATACCGTAGTAACATGTGGCTTATTTTAAAGCTGAGAGTGCTCTCAGCAATGTGGCTCTGAATGCTATGCTCTGAATACCTAGCATGTCTCTCGCCCTCTCTCTCTCTCTCTCTCTCTCTCTCTCTCTCTCTCTCTCTCTCTCTCTCTCTCTCTCCTGCTCTATCTCTCCTCTGTATGCCATTCTCCGGCCTCTTGTTTCCCTCTGGTGCCCAGACCCGGTGTGTGTGTGTGTGTGTGTGTGTGTGTGTGTGTGTCTGTAAGGAGATGCAGATTTATGCACAAGCAAAGGCGGGGCCCTATGTGTTTTGATGAAAGAGATCTATGAGACAGGCTCGCTCACACACGCAAGTCACTCCCTCTCCCTCTCGTTCTCTCTACCACCCCCCACCCCCCCACCACTTCCACCACACACACACACACGCACACACACCCCACCCTCCTCTCTTTTTTCTCTCTGGCTTTCTCTCTCTCTCACTCACTCTCTCTGCCTTTCACTTTATAACGGTCTCACTTTAATATGTATGCAAATGCACCGTCTTCCATCCCTTAATTGTCTGGCTTCCAGCAGTCAGAGAGAGAGAGTGTGTGTGTGTGTGTGTGTGTGTGTGTGTGTGTGTGTGTGTGCGTGTGTGTGTGAAGGGTGTTTGTGTTTTGCAGCTCTAAAGCTCAGCCAGTCGCTGTGTGCCCACACCATGGCAGGGAGAAAGGCGGCACAGGCTCCAGCAGCAGGCTCATGATAGGCACAGTTAAGAGCAGCTTAAAGGTGACACCATTTTTACATTGTGTGGACACACAACATGACTTTGCAATTAATAAGAATACGACGAGGTTTCCGCGGATCTCTAATCAAGCTACGGCTAAAGAGAAGCTAATAACTACGCATTATGTTTTAACGCTAGTAAGGGGGTCATAGCATGGAAGTTTTACCGCAGTGCACTGTACGGTGGAGAGAACAGCGGACACCGTGGTCAAGCACAGGGCACTGTTGTGCTAGAGGATGCTATAGAGTGGTAATGTGGGGATAATGCAGAAACAGTTGGTGTTGTCTGACTGGCGTACAGTCCTGAATAAGGACTAATTAGAATAGAATAGAATGCAATGTAGAGTAATTACTGAGCAGCACATACAGTTGTGCAATGTACAAAATGAGCAACTGCCTGTAGATGTTTTTTCATTAAAGCCAGAGCTATCGTTTCAGCAACATGAGAGGATTACACAAAATGAACAAAGTTGCTGGCTGCTGAATGAAACTGTACTGAAGTGAATAAAAAACAACATGTCTTCTCTCATGGGTTGTGTTCCTATATTTAGATTTTGATTTCTAAGTACAACTCATTTTTAATATGTCCCACTGTCTACCTCTCCCAATATTAGAATCACAACTGCTCCCTGTAACAATGCATAACAACATTATGCTGGAGAACATTATGGTAGAAATAATGCAGCATGTTTAAAATGCTTTCGTATGAAACCCTAAAGTCATCCTGCAGTAGCAACAGCTCATTGGCATACATGTTTCTATCCCTAAAGCATCGATTTGTGAATAGATAGCCTATTCTATAATGTTGAACATTTGTTTGTATAGTTTGCCTAAAGTTTTGAGAAGCCTACAGCTTTACTCTTTGAGCTTTTTAGAGGTCTTTGTGTACCTGGGTGTATGTAGATCCCACTACACAGAGGAAATTAAATTTTCCTGAAATCGCATTTGTGCATAGATTTCTCTGAGGTAATTTCAAGAACTGAAGACGAGAAAGTCCTATTAAAGGACTACACAGAGGAGGTTTCTTCTGAAACAAAGTGAACACATTTACTACGAGAAAATTAGCCAGATGTCAAAAACAACGACAAAAAGAAAAGTTACGTGACACTATCAGAGAAGATCCCCTCTGATGTCAGTACAGCAGAGTGCTGCTCAACAGTCTCTCTCAACAATGTCCTCTCTTCATTCAGGAGATTGTTCACCGACAGTTAGGCTATGATACAAAAGTTTCTTACAAAGATATAGAAAGGAGTTATATGGAGGAATGGCAAGGTGAACCTTTTACACTGCATTTTCATACATAACACTGGGCTCATTCATGATTCATAAGATACACATGAGTGCTTTTTAATAATAGGGACTATTAACTGAATAGGAATGTCAGGAATACTTTTCTTCAACCCTTTGTTACAACCATGTAATAAATATGTAGTAATGGTCAGCATATATGGTATTACATTTACATGATGGTTGAAGTCCGGTGGTGAAACTCTGTCCTGTGGCTGTAGCTGGTAACTGACATTACAGCTCTCATAAAGTGTGGTGCCACCACAGCATAATAGTATATGACATCAAGCTGTTATAGCACAACTTTGCTATCACAACAATTACCAACAAATACAACATGACACTGTTATGCCATGGTACAGTTATTGTCATGATGACTGCCTGCAATTACATGACATGGGTCTGTCAATCATATTCTTATGACAAATGGTTTGAGAATGGTGGCACTGAAATAGCCACATAAAATCAAAATAGTCAACACAGAAACAGAATAAAGTTGGAAGCACTCACTGTCTAAATAGTCATTGGCATCTTAAGCTACATTTTAATATTCTAAATATCAGCAGAACACATTTATACAAATTAAGTATGTATAGTATAGTACGCATAGTATGTGGTGGATCTTGGTGTGCGGCCACACTAAAAAGCTAGTCATCAACAACACTTTTAACCAGGAATCAGCATTTCCTAAAATGGCAAAGCATCTCAATTTGTACTGAAAAATGCTCAAACCGAGATAGTATACTTTATCAAAAATAAATAAATGTATAATATTATCCCTAAGAGCTTTATGTGTGGTTGGTGTATATTCATGGCTCCAGTTCTATGGCGATTTTGATCTAGGCTTTTTCTTTGGTAGTTAATGCGTGAAGAAAAGTATATAAACACAGAGGCTACTGTATTTATGTGTCTTTTCTTGGCTAAAAATAGTTGACATGTTTACATAAGGGTACAATGTAATGTAATGTCGTAATGCTTCCTGAGCAGGTATCTTCTGAGCAGGTAAGACAGAAAGCAAAGCAGAGACAACACAAGTGATGGGGACCCCCTGAATGGCTTATTATGTGGCTATACAGTAAATCCTCATTTGTTGAAACATTTTTTCCCAACACCAAGAACCAGGGTTTGAACATACATATGCCTGTTTTCATATAGAGCCATGATTCTGTGCTGTGTTTTCCCATAACAGGTATCTACATACATACACACACAACACACAGCTATTCATTCTGAAGGGGAGACCAATGGCAATCTTCAGTTATAACATTTTGGAGACCAGACCAGACCTGTACTCATGGGAAAGGGGCCCCTTAATTGGAGTGTGCTCCCGTCAGGACTGATTGGCAAGCTGTCAGCACGTGACCAAGGTGCACCCAGAAAAAAAGAGAAGGGAGACTAGAGTGCATTGATCTGTGCCGCCATACACTCAGGATGGGCTACAAGAGTAGAGAGGGGCTTTCTGTAGCTCGAATCCATCTCCTTGGTGATTGGCCCATGTTCTAAAAAAATAAATAAATAAAAAAAAATGACGAAAGGTATTGATCAAACCGCCAGTGTCTCCCAGGAGACAAAGATCCATAGCCTTCCCCTGCAAGGATCCAGAGTGATGAGCACTACTGGTGGAACAGCACCAGGTCAAGGGAAAAGCCGAGCACCAGCAAGGGCTTTGGTCATGTGCGATGTGCACCCAACACCAGGTACAGCCAGGGAGTGTGACCAACTGTGACAGGGGAGAGGGCTGACATTGATTTGTGTCCGCTTCAGTGATGATCCCACACAAGATCAGACATTCTGTGGGTCTATAGAATCAAAGCACTGGCATCTCTCTCACTGTAGGGTCACGTGTTTAACCTAGTACTACTTGCAGCAACTACATGTGTAGAATCTATAACATTAGTTTTACATGGTAATACTAATGAGCTTAATGGGTGTAATTAGTCTCATTTAATGACTAAGTAGATTCCAAGTAATCTAATGGAGACCTCATTGAAGGACAACCTGTTAACAGATCTTTGACAGGGAGGTCAAAGAGCTATGATGGGTCTCCCATTAAATTTTGACAATGTCACTGACTCCCACAGAAGTCTCCTCAGATGCTATTTTACACAAATAGTTTTAATGCATTTATTTTATACTGCAAGGAATTCTATATGATGATGATTTGTATGACATATTAAACTATAATCTAAAATAAGCCAATAGAATAAACCTAAATTTAGACCTCAACCCAAGATCACCAATTAAGATTCCCTACTGGCATAGGCTAATATGAAAAGAGCTAAGCACACATATTTTCTCCACTGTTTAGAATCTTTAGAGTATTTTTGTTTAGGGTAGGTTACTCAAAATATAACATTCTCAACTCACAGAAAGGTTAGAAGAGCTCTTTTACCACATACAGAGATGCTCAAGTAATTGGGTGAAGGTTTTGTTAATGTGTTTTCAATGTTTGTTTTATATTTTTTTCATGTCACAAATAGGAATTTGAAGTGAAATGTGTAACAAACGTAAAATGTATAATAATCATACTGTAGAGTTCAAATGTGAATGGTTTATATTGCAGTCGAGGTGTGTTTTTCTGAATGACCTGGTTGCTGCAATTGTGGCACCTGGGAAAGAGTAAACACACATTACTTGTCTGTATCTCGTCCTCTGTGTATTTTGCCATATTGTTTACCTATACCATATGAATTTTTAATTTGGGAAAAAGTAAATTCTAAGTCAACATTATAACAATCCTTCCTATACTTTATGAAGTCACTCTATTCCGGAGCTTTAAATCAGAGGGTGTGTTCAACTTTTTTCTGCATTGCACAGATCAAGCTGAATGTGATGCATGTTTGTATAGTTAACATGCATCATGTTCTGCCAGATATCCACAGCGGCGCTACAAGAATTTGAACTCTAAATACTGAATACTGAATACTGACTTTATAAACTGTCCTTAACCTCTCTGTATACTATCAAAGTTTACATTACTTCAATTTGTCTGTAGGGACCCTCTCCACACCACAGCATAAGGCTGTTTTGAGTCTTGAGTTCTCAGTGGTTTTAAAATAGTGATTTATTTTGATGTGGCTCAATGCGCTATAAGCCATTTTGTTACAAAACAACAGTCTATCTCAATACTCCTCCAATTAATGTAATTTGCTCCCAAATGAAAGTTGAACTCATTATCATCAATAAATAGACCCTGGATTGCTATTACGCCTATTCCTTTAAGTTTTCGATGTGTTACCCAAAACTGTCATAGCTATTTACTGTATACCATCTGTAAGTCATCCGTTCATAAGATTGGTCTGGACATGTGCACTTACTGTCATGATAACCTACATTTATGTTGGCTTACATTTTGTGCATCATGTAATAAAAAGAAGAAAAAAACAATCTAAATTAATATTATTTATTTACGACAATGTTGTGACAATATTACGCCACACTATGCTATGACCATGTTATGAAAAACTTTAGCAACAATGTTTCAACAATTTTTTCCAGCAATTACGGCAACATACAAATGCAACATACAAATAACAACAATACAATAGTTAAATTTAACAGTAAACAATTTAAAAAGTTCGTAAGACTACATTAAGGAGATTGGCAATAATAAACAACAATGTCAATTCAATCAATAGCCTAATGAAAAATGTTGCGACAAACATTGTGACAATGTTGCAACAATATCCTGGCACACTTTTATGACAAAGTTTTAATAAACTTTTGCGAATAAGCTTTTTCATGTGGTGATAAATGTTTACAACAAATTTGTGAAAAACCTTTTTTGCAACAATGTTGCAACAAACTCCCTGACCATTTAGGAAATGTAAAATATCGAAGAAGCTGTGGGATGTTTACATAGCAAACTGGATGTTTATTTTGTCCCCCATGCCTGTTTCATTCATCCCGACCAGGAGGTATGAATAAACATAGGCACGTTCCACTTTTGTTGAAATAATTCCTGAACGGTTTTGTTCAGAGCTGAAAATGCTATGGTATTTGACAGAAGAAAGATAAAGGTTGCTAGTGACAAAATATTAGCTTTCAGTGTGGAACAATCTTTTTGTAAATGATGCTTAATTCAAAAGTGTTTGAATCATCCCGGCATTCCCTTATGGTAGGCTAGTGGTGTCTCATTTCCAAGGGGAATATTTTCACTCCATGTCTTGCCATTCAGTTTCGAGGGACAAGGGCTAGGTGAAAGGGGAAGGGTTAAACCAGAGAATTGGGATTGGGCCTTAATCTACCGAAGATTGCAAAACCCACTCGACATCAGATGACAAAAGTGTTTAGGGCAAAACATCTGCATTTCAGACTTCTTCCTCACCAAGAGAGTTTAACGGGTGCGGTTATTTAAAATGTCCATGTTTATTTTCCATAGGATCTCCTTATATGGGTAAAAATGGCAGCTTATTGAAGGCGAACTTCAGAGGTCTTGATTTCAGGTTGTCAACTTCTCTATATAGATGCCTGCTACACCATTGAATGCATTTGTTATGGCTGCACAAATGAATCGACCAATTAAAGTGAATGCAAAATGGTAAGCAAACAACCTACCTAATTATACACAAGCTAGCTAATTGCTATATTAAGCTAGGGTAACCTGTGTTGTACTCACTGCTCAGTTCAGTCACCAGTTTTGGATCGAACCCATGAACTTTCAGCATCTAAGATTGGGAGGTGACTGTGTTCACTTTTGTCACTAGCATGTCTCTTAAGGTGTAAGGAAAGAGGAAGTTGTTTACTTAATCCACAGGACTTTATGGCTGGCTATGCTACGCTAGCTTGCAAGTCTAGTTAAGCTTAAGTTAGCTATAGGCCTACCATGGTTTGAGTAGAATTGATGAGCAGCTTAAATTACATTGTAGATATTGCTACTATTGGTAGGTATTGCTAGTTTGTTCGGATTTTGTAGCTTTAAATATTCACATTAAATATTCTTATTTGTCTTTGTTTAATTTATTAATTGTAGGATTTTAATAAATTCCATTCCAATGTAATTATTCAAAAGTCTGATCCATTCTTATGAATTCAATGTAATGTAATTGTTTGAAGGACTGGTCCTTTCTTATGAATTCTATTTTTAATGTAACTTGAAGTACTGATCCAAGATTGTTTTTATTAACACATATATTTTGCCACTGTCATGTCAATTCTACCCCAGCATTACAAATCCCAAGTCAACCCCTCTCTATCACCCACACTCCTCAAGGCCTACTCTAAGTATTTGGCCTGTTTATGCAGATATGATATTATTATGACCGCCGTGCAGTGAAGCGGTCATATAGGTTTAGTCAGATTTTTTTTTTTCTTTTTCGCATGGCCAATTTTCTGTCAAGGATCCCCGGGACACTGAAAGACTGAGGTGCACAAAACTTGGTGGGCATGTAGCCCCACAAGGATAGCATGGAGCCATTGTTTTTCGTTTTGATCTGTAAACCCCCCCCCCCCCACCCCCACTGGACTGGACCCTTCGAAAGGTAGGGCGGACACAGTTTTCTGTGAATATCTCGAGAACCGTAGGGTTTAGGAGGACCACCTTTTTTGTATGTTGATCTTAAGGGGCCATGTCAACCCATTCCATAACCACTCATTTCATGTATAGCGCCACCTAGTTAAAAACGAAAAAGTAAAAATGAGGTGTTGTAATCGCAGGTATCTGTGACTTAACATGGTCAAAACTGCACAAAATTGGAAGTGTATGATCATTATGACACCCTCTGAATGCACGCCAAGTTTCGTGAAATTTCGTTCATGGGGGGCCATACAATAAATTAATTTATGTTACTGTACACCAACTGGCCTGTAGGTGGCCAGACACAGTTTTCTGTGAATATCTCGAGAAACGTTGGGCTAGGAGGACCACCTTTTTTTTATATGTTGGTCTTAATGGGCCATGTCAACCCATCCCATTACCACTCAATTCATGTATAGCGTCACCTAGTTAAAAATTAAAAAGCAAAAAATAATTAGGTGTTGTAACCACAATTTCTCTGGCTGACATGGTCAAAACTGCACGAAATTGAAAGTGTAGGATCATTATGACACCCTCTGAAAGCATGCCAAGTTTCGCTGACTTTTGTTTACTGTTACAATAAATTCATTTATGTGTACATTTAGTGACCATACACCAACAGAGTTTTCTGTGAATATCTTGAGAACCGTAGGGCCTAGGATGACATTTTTTTGGTATGTTTGCCTCCAGGGGTCATGTTAACCAATTCCATATGCAAACTGTGCATAAATAGATATTCACACACACACATATACATTCACAGTAATCATACATATGACACATACACACACAGTAGACATATGTATGCATGCATGCACATGCACGCACACACACACACACACACACACACACACACACACACACACACACACACACACACAAACACGTACACGCACACATGCACACAATTCAACAATTTCTCAGAATTATGAACAGGCAAGATGGGGGTGGGGTTGTATAAAATGTATTTTACATGTGAAATCTATGAACTAATCATGTTTTGGTACTTGTTGTCTAGCAGATACCAGTGAGAATTGAGTGTGCATAATGCAATTCAGTGAGACAGTTCATATACAGAATCATATATGCCTTTCACCTTTTGTTTTTAGCCAGCATCCAGACCAGCAGATACCCTGACTTTGCTGAATTACTGAAGCTAAGCAGGAACAAAATAGGAATTTAAATTTGACAAGCGTGACTTATTTTTGTGGAAAAAATGTGCTGGACTGGGCGGCAGTCATATTTTGTACCGCTCTGCGGTACATCTAGTCTTATTTGTGTTCTGTCCCTGTGAGGAAGACACAGATGATGTCAAGGGATCAGAGAAGATAATTGACCATGGGTGTCTCCTGCTTTTAGGACTGTTACCATGGTCTTATAAAGGAATGACATTGTGATATATGTTAGTGGTCAGTGACCTATTAAAACAAAGTTACGCATAATTCAAAGTCTGTAAAACTGGGTGATGGTTCGGACAAGTTCTAGTGTAGGAGTATGGAATGAAACACATACCATATAGCTCCCACATGATCTTTTATTTGTCAAAGTAATGTTTCAAGCCCGGAAGCTCTTTTTCCAAACTGGAACTAGTTATAGTGATCTACCGAAGCCAGTTTACTTTCAAGTAGTGTGGACATGACCAATCACCATTACCTGTGAACCAATGTGTGAAAATTTTGATCATTACCAAATTCAACAATAATAAACAAGTTATAAAACAGGTTGATAAGCTTGGCAAGATGCTGAGTTCTATAAATATTTCAATGCCATTGCTTTAAAGAGATTGAAGACACATGTGTGTTGCAGGATTAAAAAAATAAGGAACTAAGCGATTGTACTTAGTTATAATCACATTGTGACATCTAAAACTGGGAGAAAAGTCTAGTGAATTAACTCGATACTAATGCAGTCCTCATATTGAAGTTCCAAGATTGCACATTATTACACATATCCATAAGCTTATTCCACTTTGTCTTATTACAAGAATTACATGAACTATTTAATGGTGATAACACTTCCGACACTAGATATTGAACCTCATCAAAAAGGAAATTATTCACGAAGCCAGTGGCATATTGACACATAATCTTGAATAATATTGTCAGGCTTCTAAGATATTATATAACTTTCCTGTCTGAGAACCTTTTTGCTTAACTATGGGGGATCATGCATTGTTTTGTTAGATATAATGACCACAAGCCAAACAGCAATTGACTTATCGAGTGCATTCCCTAACCTTTGTAGCCTACAAGATGTTTTAATCTGTACAGATTGTGTATAGGATGTTACTTTGTCTGATAGTTATAGTGACAAAGATAGTATAAACTGTACATGAGTTCTCTAAACTGAAGAAATTAATTTACTGTAGCAGTTAAATTTCCAATCTGGATTGCTGCCATAATGTAATCACAAAACCATCCAATAACAGAAGCTTAATACTAGATTGCAGTTGTCACTGTAAAGTCTCTTAGAGCTCTTAGAAATGTGGATTAGATACACGGCACTACCACCCATCTGAAAGAGAAAAACAAGTCAGTAAACATAATTAGTGTTAATCAAGATTCTGGTAAACTTAAATCTGTAGGTGTAGTCTTTGAAATCAACATTTACAAATAGTATGGTGAGGGAAGAAGAGGCAAAAGCAGAGATAAAACTTTTTGCAGCCATTTCCACAATTGCACATTACTGCGAGAGGATACCATCAGACGGAAGGAGCAAGAGAACGCAGAAGAGAGGAAAAGAGAGGAGAGGAGAAGAGAGAAGAGAAGGGGAGGGGTGTGTGTGTGTGTGTGTGCGTGCATGAGAGTGAGCGAGGGAGAGGGAGGTGGGGAGATGCATTCTGCAGTGTCTGCTTTTGTCTCTTTCTCTCACTAGATGCTGCTAGCTTTCCCCTTTTGCTCCTGTCGCCGAGTTGAGTTCTTTTGACCATAGAAATATAATGACCAGAATATCTGGGCTCTGGTGCAGTGGCGTCGCCGTTGCGCTGACAGTCACTGAATAAGAATCTGCCTCCTCAAATGATGCAGAATGAAAAAATATTTAATATCGATCCATACGAGACTCTTAGGCTGCGTAGTTCAAAAGATTGAAAGAAAACCAAAAGAAAATCCATTGAAAAAAATAAAGAAATATAAAAGAGGAGAAGAACATGATGTTGAATAAAATATGGTATAATTCTTGTGCACTTTATTAGTTTTAACTCATATAAGTTTTGACAACCTCTCCGTATACCAGAAAAGCGGAAAAAAACTCCAGAGAGTGTACCACAGATCTATTTTTATCAGATAGACTATAAACTGTCAGTATAGCACACCCCTAATGGCCTGGGAGAGTATCAGTGCTCTGGAAAAACGAAAGGAGGGAGGGAGCGAGGGAGGGAGGGAGAGAGGGATCGACGTGGAGGGAGGGAGGGAGGGAGAGGGATCGACGTGGAGGGGAGGGAGGGAGAGAGGGATCGACGTGGAGGGAAGGGGGGAGGTGGTTGGTTGGTTGGTGAAGTTCTTCTCTCTGTAGTCTCTCTCTCCACCTCATGGTGTGAAATGGGAGCAGTAAGAAATGTGAATGCAGGCTGTGGAACTGGTGCAGCTACACGGTTAATGAGGTTCAGCGCGTGGCACGTACTCTCGCCGCATTCGGCACACAAACGAGCGAGTCGTCAACAAGCACAGATATGCCGCATACAGACCTGCACAGGAATGATGTTGGTACACGCAGGAACACACACAAACAAGCTCACTATCTCTCTCTCTCTCTCTCTCTCTCTCTGGCTCCCTCACTCACAAGTTATATTATTACAAATTCTTGCATTTATAATTGATCTGTCTATATTCCCTTCTCAAAGGAATATATTAAAATATTTCACAGCCAGTAGTAAGAATGTGTTTTACTTGACTCCTATTTAAATGTATCCCTGTTATAGACAAATGCACAAAGTAGATTCAAGTAAACTTTGCACATGTTTTTTGTTTTATTTTCTTAGGCATTGTTTTGTATTTGCATTGTTTAACACCTATATCAAAGAACAGACCAAACATGACTTTTCAGAATATGTAACTTCAGTAAAATAATGTTAAGATACTTTTTTCATATAGAATATGAATCAGACTGGGTCATCCATCAGTAGGAAAAAAAACGTGATGGACAGAGCGAAAAAAAGAGAGGGATAGAGGGAGTTAGGCCATCGCTTGTGTTAATCTGGTGTTCTGGGTAAATCTCATAGCCATCTGGACCACGTGGAGACTCAGTCACGTCAGGACCTCTCTTTCACTCCTCTATCCCCCATTCTTTCACATTCCCTTCTGTTTTCTTTCTCTCTCTCTCTCTCTCCTTTGTCCCTTTTCCCCCTCTTCCTACCTGAGTTGGGGCAGCCGTGGCCTACTGGTTAGTGTTTCGGACTTGTAACTGGAGAGTTGCCGGTTCGAATCCCGACCAGTAGGCACGGCTGAAGTGCCCTTGAGCAAGGCAGGCACCTAACCCCTCACTGCTCCCTGAGCGCCGCTGTTGCAGGCAGCTCACTGCACCGGGATTAGTGTGTGTTTCACTAATTCACGGATTGGGTTAAATGCAGAGACCAAATTTCCCTCACGGGATCAAAAGAGTATATATACTTATACTTAGTTCTCTTTCCCTCATTCTGTTGCCTGTGTCCGCTGGGTGTCTCTCTTTTAGGGCACAGGTGGCACAGCGTGCAGTATGCGTGGGAGCCACATGGCCGCCTTTTGTGGATTGTGCAGTGACGCTGGCTTGTGATAAGCCTCTCAGCTAGGCCCCTGTGCTTCACTGCTGTCAGATCCTGCTAATGGTTACCATGGCAGTCATTCATATTTAAGGTGCCGTTTACACGACGCCGGTTTTTGTGAAACCGGTGAGGTTTTGTTAACGGTTGCGCCTTGCGTGTACACGACGCCGGCAGTTTAGGAGACTGAAACCGATAGCTTTTGAAACCGGCTTCCGAAGTGGCTAACTTTCGCCGTGTAGATGCCTGTGCGAAGGTGCGAAGCCGGCAACTTTATGACGACATAGCCCCACCTCTCAACTCAGCCACGGCACTCGACCTGACATGCTGCTTGTCAAAACAAACCAAACCATTTATTTATCATATTAAAATGTTTTTCTTTCCCCTGTCATGATTTATGTGCACAATGTAGCCTATCAGCCTTTAGTGGCTAAGTTAGAAGCACACGTTAGCTTAACTTAGTTAAACATTAGCTTACTGCATGTTAGTGTTTTCTCCAGTGGTGCTCAGACCTAATGCAATGCGTAGGCTAAGCATTTGAAATTTCACATAGCAGTCACATACCTTGAAAATGAACTGTATTAGTTTAACAGTTGAATTGAAAATCCGAATTGTCTGTAGTCTCCTTATTTCATGCGACTGCTTAACCAGAGCCCTTATTAGACATTCTCTGGCTTAACAAACTGTTTCAACAATGTTTTCTTCTACGCGATTCACGCGAAATTATCGTGAAGCTTTTGCACAGCGGCGCCATCGACTGGTCTGGCATATGCACTACAGCACATTTAGCCGGTTACACCTCTGTGTGTACACACAAGGTTTTTTCTTGCCGGTGTCGTTAAAGGTGTGAAAGCGGTAAGAGAAAATTCACCCGGCGGTTTTTGTGAACGGCCCCTAAGATGGGTTTGTGAAACACACACACACACACACACACACACACACACACACACACACACACACACACACACACACACACACACACACACACACACATACACATACACAGACACTCACACACGCACACACAGACAGACACACACACACACACACACACACACACACACACACACACACACACATACACATACACATACACAGACACTCACACACACACATGCACACACACACACACACACACACACACACACCAACCATGCACACACACACACACACACACACACACACACATACACAAACACTCACACACGCACCCTCACACTCACACAGACACACACACACACACACACACACACACACACACACACACACACACACACTCACTCATGCACACACACACACACACACACACACACACACACACATTACCACCACCATCAGCACCTTATCTGCTGGTTGGCATGTCATTGGTGAAATGAGTGCATCTTAAAGGCAATGCATGTCTGAGGCAGTGGTTGCACATCTTGGAGACGTCTTGGCTGGTGCTGGTGTACAGGCATTAGAAAGGCCTTTGGGAGACAGGCTGGCTGACCCTCTTCACCAGAACATGACTTTGTTCAGAGGAGACCAATCACTCATAAAGCTTGATCATTTTTAATTATGGCATGGTGTTGAGTTATCCAAGAATGTGAGCACCATGCATACATAAGTGATAACTCTGTCAGTAATAACTCTGTCAGTGATACTCTGTCAGTGATAACTCTATCAGTGATACACTGTCATGGGTGGGTGCCTCCAGGTAATGGTGCATGAGAGGAAAGTCCATCATGGAGCTTCCCAGAGACCAAGATTATTAAGAGAATATAAGCAATGTCATTCCCTTAGATTTAATACCTCCAAAATGTGTTGATTTCATCCAAATGTAATATGTTATTGTACTTCACCTATCTATCGACCATAAATAATAATGCTACTAAACTTACATTGAGTCCTAAAGGTACTTTAGTTCTTATTCCACAGCTATAGGTGGTGTTGACAAAACATGCAACACCTTACCATCACTTAGGTTCTTGCTTAAAATGTATTATCACTTTTATAACAGCTTCCTATGATTTCAACCAAATAGGATTAAGTTTTGATTTCCATATAAAGACTGGATTTTAATTTCACCAGTCAGGTGAAAGGCCCACTGATATTATGCCTGAGGGTTGTTAGTTCCAGAAGTGTGCATTTGAAGTTAAATCCAGTGGTTAATGGTATTAAACCAGATTCTGAATATAATTAATTTATAATTTATTTATCAAATCAAATAGAATTTGGACCAGTGAGTTACAGCCATTAGTGTCTCTGTTACATGTTCTTCCACTTAAGTAATTAAGTAGTTATTTTCTGTAATTACACAGATATACATGGGTCTTCAATATATAAAGGTTCCACTTATGCAATGCGTGACCACCTAATGCAATGCGTAGGCTAAGCATTTGAAATTTCACATAGCAGTCACATACCTTGAAAATGGCATGACCATTACTTAACCCCAGTGAATAACCATTTGGTTGTTAATAAAGCTCTCTGGCTAACAAAAGTTTTTTAGTGGAATAGGTTATATTTAAAAAATAATGCATGTGGTTTCATATAGGAGGATGTTCCAACAATGGTAACACATTATGACAGCTGCAGCCCTCTTTTAGTGTTTGAGTCAAGGTTGAGACAGAGGTCCCCCAATCACTGTAGCATTTATTACTCAATAACATTATAATAATGACTTCATCATTGCTGTTACAATGACAATAAATTAGAGACCAGCCAGCTATTGCAGTAAATACATTCACAATAAGGGTTGTCACCAGGTTGTCAATATTGTTTTGGTATATGTTATTTCCCTTCTGTTATCAATCATTGATCCTACGGTAACCAAGCTCATTAGCCAATCAAAGGCATGATAGTAGTCATGAGAAGACAGAGTGAGGTGAGGAGTGAAAGTGGTCTTAATTATTTATGACTTGGGACGTGCCTTTCTTCTTCCTCCTCACTGTGAGAGGCAGAGAAAAAGAAGTAAATATCTCAGACATGAATGTTTCATGAGTATTCTATTGCTTCTCCATGGCTGCTTGAAGTATCAAGCTTACACTCAGAATGTGCTGCAGAAGTTTGATAGAATTTGAATAGATCTTCTCTTTCTTCCTTTTTTCAAGTCTTTTCTGTGATTTTTAATTGTTAGGGTTTTTGGTGTTGCAATGAATATCAGAGTGATTGTAAAATCGTTAACCTGAGATAAGAAAAACTGTTGCAGTCCTCAAAATATGTGGTTGTTTCTGATGAGACCATGAGTGCATGGCCAATAATAACTTTTTTTTTTGTTACATGTGATTTTATAATTAATCACTGTTTAGAATGCTTTTTTTTTCCTGTTTTAGATTTACATTATTCAAGAGATTCAATTAGCATCACCCTGTAACACCTTATTTCAAAACTGTATCCGTGGTAACTCGTTACACATTATACTGTAATTACCATGCTATGTATCCTGGGTGTGTGTGTGTGTAATTAGGAGAAAAAGAGGCCATGTACCAATATGTTTTGTCAGTATCAACAGCAAAAGTACTGAATTTGGTTTGGGAGAGTATAGCTGATGTATGTACTAACATGTACATACATCATCTAACATGAGTGGAAGGAAAACCAAATGCCAAAAGAAAGGAAGGTTCTGCAAATGATGGAGGGCGAAGTGGATGAAAATGAGAGATCTATATCCTGTACTTTACAAATGTTGTTAATTTCTTCTGGTTTTCATGCCCTCCCTTTGTCATTAGGGACAGTTAAAGGTATACTTTGCAGTTTCAGGTATTTGTACAGCTCCTCTAGAGTCGCAATTTATATATTTTACCCTGCCATTGTAAATAGCCTACTGTTCGTGGCTTGTTCCCCCTGTACACAATGAAAATGCTTTTATTGTGGAGGCGAAGGATTAACAACAGGCAAAAAGTATCTCCAAAGAGCTATATCTACTGACAAGGTAATGTCTTCGGGTCGACTATTCTTGAAGTTGCCTGACTGGCGACTCGCTATGCTCTATGGCTATGCTAGGTGAACGATTCCCCTATTACAAGTTCGTTTACCATCAAATTGGCTTCGTAAAGGTTATATTAAGGTGAAAATCTTGCATAGTGTACCTAAGGTGATGGTGAGTTGAAAAGTAGAGTTGACCTGATGGTAATCTGGGGTCTGTGATTTGAGGAATTGTAGGCTACAATGTCTTACAAAAACAGGCCCACTGAATACCTTTCTCTTACCCTCCCAGTAAGAAGGAAGTTCACAGGTGAATCTCAGCTCTAATTCACTGGCACATTGGTATTTCTTACTTCTTTGTTGTAAACATGTATTGGATGTCTCAAATAGGAGATTCTGGATGGCCATGCCCATTTGTACAGCTTGATAAGATGAAGGTGTAGATGACAAGATCCAGCATGGTCCTTATTCAGCACCACCCATCTAGAGCCACAGTTTACTTTGTTTGAAAGAGCACAGAACCAGAAACTTATCACTGAAACAGAATGAAGATTTTAGGACAGGACAGAGGCCAGTGTCTTCACACAGTTGACAACAAAATAAACAAACTATGGATGTGTGATATACATATTATGGCAATATCAAATGTAATTTTTTCTCATTCAGTTTCAGTTCAAATACACATATCCTATGTATATTGCATTCAGCCGTGTTTAACATTGATTGATGACAAAACTGGTACACTGAGGTCAAAAGAGACCAAAAACAGAAAAGAGGTAAGAGTTGGTCAACACAGCATAGACTTAATAAATGCACACTACACAGCTAAACCACTAATGTCATTGTGAAATCAGATAATAAAAACAAACATTAAAATACAAAATACAACTTTGAATGCATATAGTTTTATAAAGCAGTATTAGAAGAAAGGCCTGACAGTTTTAGCTCAGCATTTTAAGTAAATCTCCTTAAGATTCATCTCTCATTTCATCCAGTCCCTTGCCACCCTCACATACCACTTTGCAACTTCATCCATTCCCAGACTGACATAAGTGTTTATTCTGCACTGCAACATTTATCTTAGTTATAGAGGTTAGATAACTGCTCCTCAGGTGGACAACCATACAAATCCTTGTAAGCCTAAATCCCCAAATGGTTCAGTTGTAGTTTGCAAACCAATTTAAAGTTGTGAGAGCGGGTAAAAAACATCTATTGGCTTTTATTCAGCGTAAAACCATAGCTGTTTGTTAGTTAGGCAGATATGTAGAGCTTGGACTGCCGGGGGGAAACTGGCAACAGAAATCAACAACAAAACAATTATAAAATTGAGATCTCCTTATCTGATCATTGTCCTGTTTGTGTAAACTGAAAATATAGACAATGTTTGTGAAAGTTTAGAGGAATTTAAAATTGTGACTCATTGTCATGTGTAGGGTGGGCCACAGGGGGCCACAAGAGTTAATTCTTCAACATAACACATCAACATTTAACGTAAATTCTATGTGAAACAAGATTTGAAAATAAATGTCTTTTTTGACAATAAACTGTGCAAGTTAGTAATTTCAGTGATACCGAAGAAATGATTGTGCTCAAGTGCAGTATAAGTGTTGGTACTCCAAAGTGTAATCAGTTTGCAGTTTACATAATAATGACTACATGGAGTGAGGATTGTTTAAATTTGTAGTTTTCAACAGAAAGGGATAATGAAGAAATGTGTAGAACAAGTATAACCCCTGATCTCCATAGGAACATTATGATGATGGAAGGAGTGATGAGGGAAAGAGAGAGAGAGTGGCAAAGAAGGAGGGAGTAAAAAAAAAAAAGAAATGAGAGGATCTTGAAATTGTGCGCTAATAAAATTCGAGGTCATTTACATCTGAGATGGGATTGAGTGGCAGGCGTTGCCATGGCGACATTCCCACGGGTCTCCAAACGCTCTGCACTGGCTGACAGCAGCTAAGGGAAAGGAAGAGCAAGATTGCAAGAGGAGAGAGAGAGAGAGGGAGAGAGGAGAGGTGGAGACAGAAAGGTTGATGAATGGGAACGCGTAACTTACAAAGAAAAAGGACAGCAAAGAGAAGTCGGAGAAAAGAGAGGAGAGAAGTGGACAAAGAGTGCGGCAGGACGAAGACAACACAAGATGGGAGACCGCCAAGGAGCGAGAACGTGAGACGTGAGACACAGGGAAGAGGGACAGATGCAGACACAAAACGAGACAGGGCACACGGCGAAGCCTTCAATTTTTAATCAGCATGCATCACGAGGCATGCGCCTCCGTAGGAGGGACTTAATAATGGACAATTAAACACGACTGAGACCCCAAAAGCGTCCAGACACACAGCCTCGCATCCCTGCTCCTGTGTCCCACTCTCTCACTCACTCAGCCAACAGCACCCTGTCACTTTGGCATGGGCAAGCCTGTCTGTCTATGCTAGCCAAATCATACAAGGGGGGAAAGTTGTTTTACTTTTTGTTAACTGGAAGATACAAGCAAATGTGATGTCAGTCCTGTGTTACACTAACCACAATGCTCTCTATACTTGGCACTATGAATCACATATCTTATATACTGTAAAGTATTTACCGTAGTAGGTTTGCCTGTTACAATACTTTGTTTCAATACTTTGAAAAACTTAGATGCTGTCGCCACACTTCAAGTCCAGACCTAGTACCAGCTGTCTTGCAGCATCCTCTATGGAACTTGGATTGCTAGTGAGTTCAGTTCTGCTATGAGGACAATTAAAAAGCTGCAGATGTGGCCAGACCTGTAAGCTCCACCGCTTGGTTCAGGGTTTTGGGGTTTGTACTGAGTCAGAGTTGAGATTATTTCCCCCTGAGGACCCCTACTAAGTCTGAAAATGCAGATTTAAGAAGCGACATGCTGATGGAATTATTATCCTTTCACTACAAGAGAGGTCACTTTTAATCTGACAAAATCTCAATTAGTAAGAGCAACACCCACAAAAGCACAGATCTGTGAACTGAGCTGGATTTTGGACAGGCTCTACACACCAGCGCCTGCAGGGCTCTTAAGCACACTTAAAAGCTTTAAACTCATCAACACAAGGAGAGCACAGCAATATATATCAGTGAATAGCAGCAGCCACAAATAATGATAATATGTATCTGTACCAAGGCCATTTCGGGCTGTCACTGCACTTTTCTGCAATTTCCTCTTGGGCTCACGACCAACTCATATGAAGCACTATAAGTCTACATCATAAAGCTACAGCCATGTAAAAGCCCCATACTGTTATAGCCTTAAATGTAAAGTTGACAAGGGATGCTGTAGCTGCCTACTATAGTATTTATTTCCCATTGAATGTGGAGGCAGTCTGCCAAAACCTCATAAGACAATGGGCTCCATCATCTTTTAACACCATCTGTCACCGAGAGGAGTGTGACCACAAATGGGCTGGAAAAGAAAGGAGGATCTCAAGTTGGGTGTTTGGAAGAAGAAGGGGAAAAGATAGAGGGAACAGAGAAAAAGAGGAGGTATGGCATAGCAACTAGATGACAACATGGCAGAAAGAGAAGAGGCAGGAGATCATGGCAGGAGAAAGAGGAGGAGGAAGAAAGACAGAGAGAGAGAGGAGATAAGAAAGGGAGTGAAAGGGTAGAACACGATGGAGGAGGAGAGCAGAGCAGAGATTTACTCCTTGTCCTCAGTCCCATGGAGATCCGGGGGGGAACGCATGTTAGAAATCCCCTTTCACCAAATCAAATTCCAGCCTTGTCCAACAAGCGGAGTTAATACCAGAGTTGATGTGTTAATTAGGAGGGACACTGGGTAACGAGGAAGGCAGGGAGCAGGGGTCGGGCTATGTCAGGGGGCTGAGGGGGGCCGGAGGGGTCAGCTCACGACATAAAGTAGCCCAGACCTTGCATATAGTCTAATCAGGTGACCTCCCATTCCCCTTTCCTAGTGCAGGACACCGGAAGTGTCAGGATTAATAGCTGGACTTGTCTCCGACTGTGATGCCAAAGGGGAGTGTTCATCTAAGACCGCTGTGGTGCTTTAGCTAACTGCTGTAGTAAATTGCTGTATATTTTATTAAAATACATATATACCACTGCATACATAAAGAAAATGTTTTGACTATTTAAATCAATCTGGTTTTAAAGTGGCCTAATGTTAATAAACCTGAGGACTTGACTCTGGTACTTACCAGATGTTACCTACTCTCTTTGGACATTTATTTATTTTTTATTTATGTATTTATTAATTTATTTGGCTAATGCTTTTATCCAAAGTGTCTTACAGATGTCAATTATTACAGTCTCCCTGGAGAAACTGAAGTGCCTTGCTCAAAGGCACAACGGTGGTGGCAGGTAATCGAACCCAAAAACTTTCCTGGCTATTGGCAATGCTGGAGAGGTTGATTCTGCAGGTCTTGGCAGCTCTGGGCATGATGGCTATTCTCCATGAAACATTCCCTGAGCGTATGTTTGAACACCTGGAATAGAACACAAGCTCTTTCCTGAGTCATGAAGCAAGTCAATGGCATTGAAATGAGCAACTGATCAATCAGTGTCAGCAACAGGAAGGCATGCATGATTAACGGATGGAGAAGTGTGTGTTGTATTGCTTGGCTCTGTGGATAGTTTTTTTCACCAAGCAATAGTTTCAGTATGTTGATGTGTGGCAACTCTTTGGGGGGATATACAAGACATCTAAAAAAAGCTACCGGTAATATTATAAAAGAAAAACGTGTTGAAAAGGGTGGACATTTTGCTTGTATTACATAGAGAACAAGAACCTGAAAAAAGACAAAGTGCAAATACCTAGTTTATACCTAGGCACTAGTTTATTCAAGTTAAATGTGTTATTAATGTGTCAAGTTAAATGTGTTATTTTGGTTCAGCCACTGTAGATATGTGACATCACCCCTATGTAGGCTACTTGCTGGAGGATACGAAACCTGAGAAGGTTTCTGTTGTTCTGATTTCTGCAGTTCAAACAAGGGACATTTCTCTACTGTTCAACCACTTGAATGTTACTGCTAAAAACAAACAGATTTGTTTTCTGGATGAAAAGAGAGTCTACAACAATACTAACAAAACAATTGATGTTAACAATGAATCTCATAGTGTATTACACACCAATAATGACACAACACCAACGGCCTGTTTGATTCCAGGTAGACCTGTTGAAAAGTTCTGTGTGCCAAGTACTTTGCTTGATTAAAGAGACCACTATGTTTTAAGTGAATTTCTCTCCCACATATGATTCACGACATGTATGAATCATTTGTTGGCAAAATTTCACCATCAGAAGGAGATGGGTCCTATTTTTTAACGGTCTTTTAACAGTTTAAGTCTGAAGTACGATTTGCATGATCGTTTAAGGCGTGTCTGAATCAAAATATGCTATCATGATAATGGTAAAAATGGTCTCTGCGTCAGATGCATAGTTCAAAAGGGTTGTTTAGTGTTTCTTAATTAGGGATTGGTGTGTTTTAGGTGTACCATCTATTTAACCAATGAGAAGGACAGCTGCCATTCTCTTTAAGAGCAAGGAACGCAAAATCATCTTTCATATATTCTAGATTCATTAGATATCAAGTGAAATATTTCAGGCCATTTTTTGGTTTTAATCTTGATGATTACAGCTTACAGCTCATGAAAACCAAAAATCAGTGTCTCAAAATATTAGAATAAAGAGGTTATAATACAGACATTTTGACCTTTTGACCCTTTTCTAATCTGACTAATTTGACTAATCTAAAGTAGTTAATTTATGGTCGGGCTAATTTTGCACAAATTACTGTATCAATGTGGTGTGGTATGCAGTCAATCAGCCTGTGGCACTGTCGCAGCGTGTCCTAACCGGACGCGATACAAGCAAACATTAGCGATAAAACCTGTTAAAATACAGGTTTTCAAAATACAGGTTTTCAATTGGAGTGTCCTTACTGCAAGCGACGTGAGCGGCGTGATGCAAGGCGACATTTTGAGAGAACTTTTGTCAGACGCCCCGTGTCTATTTTCTTTCTGTCGCTGGCGTTACTCTGCTATTTTAAATGAGAAATATGACGCAATAGAAGGGCATATTTACAGTAATGGATTCAGTGTAGACAGATAACTCGAATGCTACAATATAGTCACTCGCTCGGATCTGGTTGGGACACGCTGTCACCAAAATGCAAACTAGGGTCTTTTTGTGAATGTACCCTAGTCAAACTTTCGTTTAAAAGCATAATTAGGACGGAAGCACCACTTTTAGGATTGACCGTATTGTCGTTTTCGGGTCAAACGGCCATTTGAATGGGAGTGCTAGGGCCACTACTATGATCGCATCAAAATTGCAATTTTTACAACACTAAGAAGGGTCGTCACAACATGAAACTTTGCTCGAAGTATCACCAGGGTCTCTACACATGAACTCGAGCATTGAGAACATTGTTTGTGTGCACAGAGTTTATTAAAAAGAAAGGTTTTGGCAAGATGGCGGTGAGCGGACAAACCAAGTGCTAAAGTGAGTTTTTCAAAAATAGCCATTTTTGACCATGCACCTCACCACACCTATTTTTTAATTGACACACCCATGGGATGCGCAATGTTCATTTGCCAACTTGTGGAGTTCAGCACTTGGTGGAAAAATCATCACTACTTTGGGTGTATGATTGGAACAACACATGCAATAGGAACAAGACATGCTTAACGCTAGGCACCACGATGCGCCGGGTGTAGATTGGGCCGTTTGTTTGTTGATAGGTGTTCACTATCACAAGATAACAGGGTCTAGATTTGATTAGTGGCAACATTAACTATTGTTATAGCTTCATTTGAGCTTAACGGAACCAGAAACTCCACATAAATTGTTTTCTTTCTGTTTGCCTGAAAGGTAGGTGGTAGTGTACAGTAGTGGCTAAGGAACTTGGGTTCCATGCAGCAGCCACAGACAGTCATGGGTTAGATTCCTGGCCTGAATCTCAATTTCCCCCCTAAGGTCTAAGCCCTGGACCTTCAAAGACTTAACTGACATCTGTTGATAAGCCATTGAGTTGGAGTGGCTGTAAGGGTTCAAATGGTGTATAAATAACGAAAAGAATGCACACCCTGCGAGGGGCTGGAAAGGGAAAATAAACTATAAAAAACTTGGTCACCGCACACTCAATCTCTTTTTACTTTTTATTGATCGTTTTGGCCTGTCGGCCTTTGTCAAGGTTCCTAGAGTGGATACTAGCAAGCCCACTTTTAAAGCACCCAGTGTCAAACAAGGGCATTCTGGGTATCATACCAGGTGTGCAATTAGGCTAGATCCAAAAAATCAATTATGATGCAAAGAATTACAACATACAAAGGGAGCCTGTGATTAAGAAGTTATCCAGAAAGAAATGGTAACAACAGGAATGAGACAGCAGCCATGACATATTGTTAAATTGAACGTGAATTGAATTGAATTGATTTTTTTTAAGCTTCCAGCTTTGCTTTGGGTAACCCTGTGATTCACGCCATAACACTATGAATTGTTGCTAATTCGCTAATTAGCTAATTTAACTTTGGCGATTAGCAAAAACCAGGGGACTCCATTGGCCCGACACCCCATTATTCTGACCACTCAATAGTCCAACAAATGGCCATTGCATCAACGTCTCATTGGTCTGACCTTACATTAGTCTCTCTATGATCTACCATGCACTAGGAGAGCAAGAAAGTGTGGACTGTGGCACATATGCCACATCAAAACAAAATCAAAATATGAAAATCTATCTTTGTTGAATCAATTCACTATTTTGATCAGAAGATTCAACTGGCATTATTTGCGATAACAATTAAAAGCAAGCAGTGGACTTGTATGAGGGCCTGAAGTCAGTCAAACTAAAGCTTTCACAGAACCAAATCATTGGCTATAACCAAAATGAATGAAATGAAATAAGTTGTGTGGACGAAAAAAGACTAGTGTATGCTCGGACCAGTGGAATGGCAAACCAATGGGCATTTGTCAGACTATTGAGTGGTCGGAATAAGCTAGACATATTAACCTCAAATCATTGCCACTGACCATAGAATCATTCTAAACAGTGCATTGATAGATTTTTTCTCCATACCAACTCTGGAAAAGTAAAGTCTAAAATCTTTCAGTAAAAAAATAGATCCAAGAAAGTAGTTCTGTTTTATCAGGTATCTTCACTTGTAAAATCCTTGTCTTCACAGTTGAATTGATGCTTGGGATTCCTTTTTAGTGAATAATACAGAACCAAACTTGACCTCGTTTAGACTTTCAAGGTTCTGACTACACAGACATACAGTACTTTACTTGGCAATATGGAAAAGATGAACCCTACACTTCTCACAATATGGACACATACATTCATTTGACCTATCATTTCACTGATCATTGCAAAGTCTGACGTTATTGGTTTGATTTCAGCTTTGCAAATACTGAAGCAGGGCCTTTTTGGCTGGAGGGTGAATTTTCTTGGAATAAAACTTTCCTGAGTAAAAAAGGAGGACAATTGTATCATTAGTAATAACAT
>NC_063200.1:6270590-6283090 GCF_017589495.1 Alosa alosa | reverse complement strand
GCATAGATATATACATCCTGTTACCCCATTCGAGCACCATTACTTTTCCACACAGCTCTCTTTTCTTGCCCATAACTGTAAAGTATTGTTTTGCTAAAACATTTTACCTGCCTATTTCTGCTTTGTTCTCCTAGGCATGTCCCCATGCTATTCTTCTTTTCTTCCATCTCTCTCTCTCTCTCTCTCTCTCTCTCTCTCTCTCTCTCTCTCTCTCTCTCTCTCTCTCTCTCTCTCTCTCTCTCTCTCTCTCTCTCTCTCTTTCTCTCTCTCTCTCTCTGCCATGTTATTTTTCTCTTCCCTTTCTCTACATGTACTCAGCTCATTTTTCCTTTTTTAAAAAATCTGTCTTCCCCTACCCCCCACCCTACCACCCACCCACACCCACACACACACACACATACACCCCCCACACACACACCCCCACACCCCCACACACACACACACACACACACACACACACACACACACACACACCCACACACACACACACACACACACACACACACACACACACACACACACACACACCCAGACATGTCGTCCTCCACCCCCCATCTCCCTGCTCCCCACCCTCGCCCCTGCCTCTCTCCCTTTCTCTGGCCCATCTGTGTGCGTGGAGCCAGATGGAGCCACTGACAGACCCCAGGGTGGGTGGACGAGGGCTGGGGCAGGTCGGAGGTAGAAGGCACACCCCCACCACCCCCACCCCCACCACCACCACCCCACTAGACGGTGGCTTTAGCATGTTACGCTACATCGACAGGCCACAGCTGTGCCCAGTTTGCTGTGACTTCAACAAATATGAACAGGAATATATGAATGTGTGTGTGTGTGTGTGTGTGTGTGTGTGTGTGTGTGTGTGTGTGTGTGTGTGTGTGTAGGTGTGGCCAGGCAGGGTGAGACTGTTGCTGATAGCTTTAGTGGGAGTGAGCTTTACTTGAGGTACCTGCAGCTGAATAGGACTGATGTGTACATGGGAGGGTGTGGGTAGGCTGCTATAGTTTGTCTATAAAGTTTGAGGTTTGAAGGGGCTGGACTATCTTTGGCCCTTCCATTGAGAAGGGTATTCTGGGAGAGGGCTGGGATGGGGACAGGGGTAAAGAATGAATCAGCTAATGATTATATTTTGAAGACCATATCATGTTACACACTTGCACAACACACTTAACAAGAACCAGGTAGTGACATAAGTTTTGAAATAATTTTGAAATGGCTTGAAGGACTGCTAAAACTATGGACTACAGCTGAGCCAGCGGCCAAGTAGATATTGATAGCTTTATGGCTGTACCTGCCAGATACAGTTAACTGCATGTAATTGTATGCAGCAGTATAGAGAAATGTGAACCAGGCAGCAGAGGTGGACATGGGAGGCAGGCCAGTCTCTGTGCCTCTGTGGATCTACAGCGTGTGGAGCTCGTCTTACATTTCTCCCCAACGTTGTCTCCAAGGCAGCGCTGCCTGGAAGGCACTGGGGTTAGGCATGGGTTAAGGTTAGAGTTAGGGTTGGGCTTGAGCCTTTAAGTCAGCGGTGGCAGCTCTGCCTGGAAGACGACGTTGGGGGCATAAACCCTGTCAGCCCTGACCATAGTGGAAGGGTGGGGGTGTTCAGAGAAGACCATACACAAGCCTAAGCATTAAATCATTAGTTCATTTGTTTGCTTTCGTTCATTCATTCATTCAGGAGGTGTCCTTCAGGCATCATAGCATGAAAAACAAAGGGGTGTTTGCTCTGCCGCATGAGGGTGAAGATGCACTCAAATGAAAGGAGGCTAGCTGTCTCTGTATTTAGTGGAGGTTGAGGCTGTGCCCGGGAGGAGGCAGGAGATGGCCTGGTGGAGGCTGTCTTGCTGTTGGTCGCTTTTGGCAACTGCTGAGGCTGCCTGGCGGTGTGTTAGGCCGTGGTGGGCAAGGTGTGCAGTGGGATGCCCCTCTCTCTCTCTTTCTCTCTCTCCCTCTCTCTCTCTCTCTCTCTCTCTCCACTCTCTCCCCTCTCTCTCTCTCTCATCTCTCTCTCCTCTCTCTCCCTCTCTTTCTCTCCTCTCCCTCCCTCTCTCCCTCTCTCTCTCTCTCTCCCTCCCTCTCTCTCTCTCTCTCTCTCTCTCTCTCTCTATCTCTCTCTGTCTGTCTGTCTCATCTCCTCTCTCCCTCTCTGTCCTCTCATGCTCTGTCCCTCTCTCTGTCTCTCTTGCTTTCCTCTCTATCCATCTCTGTCTCTGTCTCCATCTCTCCCTCTCTGGTCTGTCTCTCTGAGCTTTTCTCTCTGTCTCCATCTCTGTCTCCATCTCCATCTCCTCTCTGTCCCTCTCTCTCTCTCTCTCTCTCTCTCTGTCTCTCTCTCTAACTTTCTCTCTCTGTCTCTCTCTGTCTCCATCTCCATCTCTCCCCTCTCTGTCCTCTCTCTCTCTCTCTCTCTCTTACTTTCTCTCTCTGTCTCCATCTCTGTCTCCATCTCCATCTCTCCCCTCTCTGTCCTCTCTTTCTCTCTGTCCCTCTCTCTCTCTCTCTCTTACTTTCTCTCTCTGTCTCTCTCTCTGTCTCCATCTCCATCTCTCCCCTCTCTGTCCCTCTCTTTCTCTCTGTCCCTCTCTCTGTCTCTCTCTCTCTCTGTCTCCATCTCTGTCTCCATCTCCATCTCTCTCTCTGTCCTCTCTTCTCTCTCTCTCTCTCCTCTCTCTCTCTCTTACTTTCTCTCTCTCTCTCTGTCTCCATCTCTATCTCCCTCTCTCTCTCTCTCTCTCTCCCTCTCTCCCCACCTCTCTCTCTCTCTCCTCTCTCTCTCTCTCTCTGTCCCTCTCTCTCTCTCTCTCTCTCTGTCTCCATCTCCATCTCTCTCTCTCTCTCTCTCTCTCCATCTCTCCTCTCTCTCTCTGTCCCTCCTCTCTCTCTCTCTCTCTCTCTGTCTCTTTTTCTCTTCATCTCCCCCTCTCTGTCCATTTCTCTTCTCTGTGCCCCATGAGCAGCATGCTTACCACATTAAGCCTGAAGCATGCAACGAACACAGATGTACCACCCTTCACACATAACCTTGTGTGCATGTACAGTGTGTGTGTGTGTGTGTGTGTGTGTGTGTGTGTGTGTGTGTGTGTGTGTGTATGTCATTGAGAAGTCTGTCCCCTGTTCAAATCTGTCTCTTTGAGTTGTTCTCACTACCATGCCATATCCATGGTCATGATGGCTCTCAAGAATATAATGATAACAACAGAGAAAATATGAGGGTTTCTGTGTGTGTGTGTGTGTTCATGTGTGTGTGTGTGTGAGTGTGTACTGGGACGTGAAAATAGGTGTTTCCAGAGAAGGTCATTGTCATAGAAAATGAGTGACCTCCATCCTAGCCCACTGTACCCAGAAATCAAATCAAACAAAATGAAGAAGCGCTTGGAAAGTCAGAGACACCATCAAGAGAAGAGTAAGTGCTGGTACAACAGGACCCAGAAGCAGTGGATCTCTCCAAGATTTGTCTTTCTCTTACTGTAACTCGCCCATCTTCGGATAGTTCTACATGCATTGCATTTCAGGTTAGCAGACACAATAATGGCATTACAGTTTTTCTCAGTTGCTTTGGCACATTTCTCAGATCAGAATAGTAATTCTTAAAACTGTTTGTTCAAACTCCATATCATCTTATCACTTTGCACAAATGTCTGCTGTTTTTTATTTTTTATTTTAAATGGCTAATGTCATGTTGGTCAAAATACTAGTTTCCTGCTGAATAGTCCTACCTCATAAAACAAATTGGACTTATTTCATCGCTTGTGTCATTACATGCAAATGTGTTTAATTAGTTGTCATAACTAGTTGTCATAGTCTGTCTAGCATATATGTATGTGACCTGACATACAGGAACGTCAGGATGTATAGAAAGATGTACAGTGGTGCACAGCTCTGACCAAGGGGTGCTTTACGGTCATGCAATCAACCCCCTCCACACACAATAATGTGTAACTTAACCCCCTCCACACACAATAATGTGTAACTTTGTAGTTTTGAAATAGAAAATAGTACCTTGCACATTGTTCATTAGAAAATATATACAGAGTATACTGTCACATTGACAAGACAAAACAGTTTGATTATCATGACATGAACAATGGCATCATGACTTGTCATTTTGATTGCACTCACTGACCGTTTCATTAGCATAAATATTTGCTTTTAAAGCATTAAAGCATTTTGAGCAGGATACATGTTCTTGCGGGTTATCCACTATGCTGTGCAAATGTGCATTATGATTTGAGAAATGCACAAAAGCGACTGAGAAAAATTGTAACTGAGAGACTTTTGAAAGGTGATATTTTATACGAAGAGTTCAAGGTTCACAAGTATGAAGCCCTAGCAATCATAAATCATCTAACAATGTTGAGTCACTGTTCTGTTTTATAATTGTCATTTGAAAATAGGAGCTTTTTCATTAAGAATATGTTTTAATTATTAAAAAATATTTCCTAAAAATGGAAAAGCATATACATTTCATTTGTACTGAGATTTCCACGAATTCACATACCATTCCATAAAATGTAGATTGATGATTGATAGGATTATTTGAGTTAGTGTATTGTGAAAATGTTGGTATTCTCTTTCAGCTCTTATTTCAGTAGATCAGTGATTGTGTGTCTTATGTATTGATCCAGAGGAGGCGTTCTTAGTTGTGCTTGCGCAAAACACACACACACACACACACACACGCTATCCCATCACCTCATAAACAAAGGGAAAAGCATTGACTGTTCAGTCCTTCACATCTCAACTCTACAACACACACACACACACACACGGACACACACAGAGACACACACACACACACACACACACACACACACACACACACACACACACGACACAGACACACACAGACACACACACACACACACACCACACACACACACACACACACACACACACACACACACACACACACACACACACACACACACGCACAGGAAGCCTATTCCCAGTGTGTTCAATTTATTTGTTGTGGCAATGTGTATGTGATGTCTGACTGTGTCTATGTGGACAATATAAAATGGGTTGGCCTGTGTTTGTATATGTGGGCCATACTGATATTGTTTATCTGCTTGCATCGATGTGTCTCCGTCTGTGTTATATGTGTATGTATACTTATCTGTTTTTACAACGTATATTGGTGAGTGTATTTGTATGGGTATGTGTGTATGTGTGTTTGTATATTTGTGCTTGTATATTTGTGCTTGTGTGTGTGTGTGTGTGTGCATGCGTGCGTGCGTGCGTGTGGTGTGTTTGTGTGTGTGTGTGTGTGTGTGTGTGTGTGTTTATGCTTGTGTGAGAGAGTGGCAGGGCTCCTAGTGCCTGCATCTCCACCTGCCCGTAATCCACTCAGCCAGAGAAAGGATTCATCTTCCTGCTCGTGCCCCGGCCCTCTATGGAAGGACAGGCTTCCCTTCCTCATTCATATTCACCAGGCTGCCCTCTGTCCTCTCAGCTGCCCTTCTGCACTGCACTGCACACACACACACACACACACTCCCCTGCCCCCCGACAGCCACCAGCCTCCAGCAGGCACCCCCCTCACTGCCTCTTTGTGTCCACAGAGAGGCTCTCCTCTCCAGCCCCTGTGTGTCTGTTGCCTCCCCCACACCACTCCCTGTGCTCCCTCCTATGCTCTTCCAGTTCCCTCACCCCTTCCCCTCAACCCCCCACACCATCTTTCGCGGTTCTCCCCTGCCTCCCCACACTGACGCTGCTGCCAAGCACCTCATAATCCCTCCCCCCCCCACACACACACACACCCCCGCGGAGAGCAGCAGACGGCTATTAAAAGTGGAGACCCAGCTGTACAAAACATGGGCTAGGAGGAAACACCTGACACCTCCAGTCCAGGCTCCTCTCCCACCCTCCTCGCCTTCCCTCACCCACCACACCGCCCAGCCGCTTCCCAGGCGAGGTTTTAGAAGTGCTTCCGACTTAGGGCCTGTCCACATCGAGACGCTTTTTTTAGGTTAATGCAGAGGTTTTGTTTCGCCTTGGCCGAAAGGGGTCCAAACGAATCCTGTAAACGCACTGTTCTAAACCGCGACTTTTTGAAACCTGGTCCCAGAGTGGGAAAATCTGGAAACCGTGAGTCGCTTTGAATTCGCTTAGACAGCTTAAAACCAAGACATCCAAGCTTATGATCGATGATGTCATCGCCACACCTCAGCTGCCCTGACTTTGCACTTATAACAATACCTAGTTTTCATACATGACATTACCTACGCTTACACTGCGTAAGATAAATATTACAACTGAAAAAGTAGCCACCGAGTAGCTTATGACTTGTGGACTGAACACTGCTTTTTTCCCGGAGTTTTATGCATTCTAGCTACTGTCAGTGACACGGTAGAGAACTTAAGTTATTAGGGAAAGTGCGGTGTAAGTTTAGCTACATTAATTTGTGCTGAAAGTGCCAGTGTCATTCATTTATTTACATGTCTTACAACATATAGTATGCATTCGCACAGTCGAAAGTGAAATCAGATATAAGCATACAAAGACGCTTTAGAACTCATGTTAAGGCCGATGGTAGCACAATCGAATGTGAATGCGCTGAATTGGATGGCAAAAGTATTGACTGTTACTAAGGGTTTTATAGCAATATTATAAATGTGGCTTACGAATAGCCTAGAACTTGGGTAAGCCTTGGCGCTTAGTAGCCTAATTGCGGTGATAGCCAAAAACTAATGTGAATCACGGATCATCCTACAACCAAAGAAAGTAAAGGTGATTAGTAGGCTTACCTCCTTAGCTAAATAGGCGATGGACTGCACCTTCACAAACCATAAAATAAAGTTTATTAGTTTTACAGTTGACTACAGTTGACAGTTCACCATCAGTCCACACAAACAATTTTGGTTTCCTTGCACTCAGCCATTTCGCCATAGCCTATTCTGTCTGTTTGTAAAGCCTAGTTTTGTCAATTCCCTGTAAAGAAACAGTGCCACCTATAGGCCTGGGGTATGAAGTAACGTATTGAGGTCAAGTTGAGATGGATCCGCTTTGATGCAAATATTCTGATAATGGTTCCAGTGAAGACGGAGGAAAAAAGATCGGTTTGGTACGCGGTGGACTTAGGCCTTAATCCTGATCATGACAAATGTGTCCCACAGCTATTTTATATCGGGGGAAAAATCTAAGAAAAAGCAAAGAAAACCTAGCCGTGCACTTCTATATATGTCACACACACATGAACACACAAGCACAGACAGCATATACACATTTAACATACACACATACGCACACACACATACACACACACTCACAGATGCACACCACACTCCACCCTTCATAAGAAATTTACACCATTCCTCTCTGTGGTCATTCATAAGTGCAGGCACATTTGCTGTTTTGGCCTTCGGGGGCTTATTGTGGTGGCTGTCCCTTTAGTGGAGGTGGCTTGGGTGCTGCCATCCCCTGGCTGGCAAGTGGAAGGCTGCTGGGTGTGCGAGCAGAGGCCTGATTTAAAGGACCATACCTCTTCCTTATGGCCTCCCAGCCATTGGTCCCCACACACAAAGACGCTCAGTCACTGCAGTGAAATATGACCTTGTGCTGCAGGAGGCACAATCACCAGCCCCCCAACCAGCTGCTACAGGGAGGCAGGAGAGGAGAGAATGGGAGGAGGGAGAGGGGGGGGAGGAGAGGGGGGAGAGGGAGAGGGGGAAGGAGAGGAGGAGGGAGGAGAGAAGAGAGGGGAAGAGATGAGGAGAGGGGGAAGAGGAGAGGAGAGAAGAGGAGAGGAGAGAATGGGAGAGAAGAGGGGAGGAGAGGAGAGAGGGGGGGAGAGGAGAGAAGAGGGAGAAGGAGAGGGAGAGGGGGGGGGAAAGGAGAGAAGAGGGGAGAAGGAGAGGAGAGAAGAGGGAGGAGAAGAGGAGGGGGAGGGGGGGAGAGAAGGAGAGGAGAAGAGAGGGGAAGAGGAGAGGAGAGGGGGAAGAGGGAGGAGAGGGGGAAGAGGAGAGGAGAGAAGGGGAGGGGAGGGGAAAAGTGAAGAGGAGAGGAAAGGAGAGGGGGAAGAGGAGAGAAGGAGAGGAGAGGAAAGAGTGAAGAGGAGAGGAAAAAGAGAAGGGGAGAGAAGGAGAGAAGGAGAAGAGGAGGAGAAAGAAGAGGAAGAGGAGAGAAGGAGAGGAGAGGAAAGAGGAAGGAGAGGAGAGGAGAGAGGAGGGGGAAGGAAAGAATAGGAGAGGAGAGAGGAAAAGGAGGGAAGATGAAAAGAGGGAGAGGAGAGTAGAGGAGGAAAGAAGGGAAGGAGACCTGAAGGAGAGAAGGGAGAGGAGGAGAGGAAAGAGGAGGGAGAGGAGAAGGGTAGATGAGAAGGGAAGGTGGGAGATGATGAGCAGAAGAGAACAGGGGTGAGAGAGGAGAAAGAGAAGGAGAAGAGAAAGGAGATGGAGAGGAGAAGAGAATAGGAGATGAGAGGAGGAGAGGAGAAGAGAGGAGAGGAGGAGAAGAGAGGAGGAGGAGATGAGAGGAGGAGAGGAGACATCGGGAGAGAAGAGAAGGACAAAGAAGGATGAGAAGATAAAGCTGAAGAGGAGAAAAAGGGAGCAGTGAGAACAAAGGGAGAGTGAAGGAGAGGAACAGAGCAAGAGAGAGGAGAAGGAGGGGAAAAGAGAGGAGAGGAGCCGAGTGGAGAAAAGGATAGAAAATGCAGAGGGGAGGACAGAAAAAGAGAGCAGATAAGGAAGGAGGAGAGGATGGAAAACAACAGAGGAGTGGAGGAAGAGAGGAGATAACCGGGAGAGGAGGGAGGGAGAGAGAGAGAGAGAGGATGAGAGAGGAGAAGAGGGCAGAGAAGGGGAGAACTGGGGATAGAGGAGAGGAGGGAGGGGAGGGAGGGAAGACAACAGAAGAGGGGAGGGTAGAGAACGGAAGGAGATTTGAGAGGAGAGGAAGGAAAAAGAGAAGAGCGTGAGCACAGTAAAAAGAGACAGAACGTTTGCAGAGGACAGGAGGGGTGGAGGAGAGGAGGAGGGGTGAGAGGAGGAGGAGGAGAAGAGAGGAGGAATAGAGCAGAGCGGTGGAGGGATGGCCTGTTTTGGAGAGAGGACAGAGGAGAGAAAGGAGAGATAGAATAAAGCAGAGGAGGAATGAGGGAGCACAGAAAAAAAGGAGAGATGAGAAAAGAAAAGAGATGGAAAAGAGGGAGTTGGGAACAGCGTAAGAGGAAAGGAGAGAATATGAAAAAGAGAGTGAGAGAGTGATGGGGTGGAGGAGAGAGAAGAGGCACACAGAAGAGTAGACTACGGAAAAAGAGACAGAGAGAGAGAGAGAGAGAGAGAGAGAGAGAGAGAGAGAGAGAGAGGCAAACATAAACACTGTACTTTGGTTCACGGGTGAAAATAAGGGGGGAAATGACTGCTCAGCCTCATTTTAATAGTGCTTACTTAAACACTGTTTACCAGCCCAGCTGAAGTGATGCCACTGGAGGTGCACACACCTTCTGCAAACAGGAACACTGAGTTCAGAGCTCCCTGCCCAAGAGAACACACATCCTGCAAAAACCTGCGTCAGCCCGGGCAACCAAACACGCACACAAACACACGCACACACACACACACACACGCACACACACACACACACACACACACACACACACACACACAGACAAACACACACACACGACACACACACGCACACACACACACACACATGCACGCACACACAAACACACACACACACACACTCACACACACACACACACACACACACCGCACAGCAGAGGCAGCATGGCTGTTGTTTTTTCGGCCTTGCTTTTTTTCGGGGCTTACGAAGACTCTGTTTGTCCTCGCACAGTCCCCTTACAGATTGGGTGACTTCAATATGAGTCAAGCTCCCCCCTGAGAGTCGTCTCCTCTCTCACACGGGAGAAGCATATGCTTTGTGCGAGGGGCACACGCAGGATGTCCAGCGTGGCATGATCAGTGGCATGGTCAGTGGTCAGTGGCATGGTCAGTCAATGCACAACAAACACATTTGTCTTCTTCTCCCTCTCTCTCCTCTCTGTTTCTCTGTCTTCCAGTCTATATCAGACAGATTCATAACAGATTTGTACCACACACACACACACACACACACACACACACACACACACACACACACACACACACACACACACACACGTAAACAAACAAGCTTTGGCTGAGGTCAACTGAGGCAACATCAGAGTGCTGAAGAGGTGTCAGCTGAACGTGCCTCTCCATTTGGGGGCGTCTCTCGACATCATTAACACGCTTTGGCACACAATGTGTCCGTCAAACAGACACAGAGAAGGGAGGACGTGTTTGTGTGTGTGTGTGTGTGTGTGTGTGTGTGTGTGTGTGTGTGTGTGTGTGTGTGTGTGTGGGGGGGGGGACTGTATGAATGGCCCGAGCACAGGGCCTGAGTGACCTCCTGCGGATACTGGCCACATGGCCCCGGTGTAAATGTCAAGCCCTTGAATGAGCGGCGACACAATGGAGAATAAAACAGCTGAGGCAACGTGGAGAGGTGTGGCCAGCTTGCGACGAATCAGGCTCATCAGGAGAGCGCGCCATTCAGTTTGGCCACCATCACCATCACCCAAGGACACTGACCTCCCAGGGCCGGAGTGACGCACTTCTGATTGCCCCCGAAGAAAAGTGACTTGTGGCTAATTGAAAAAAAAAACATTTTATTGCCCATATAATAACGTTGCATGGTAATTGACAAAACAGTAAATGCTTTCAAGAAACCTAACAATTAAAACACATAGTATGGGAGGCAGGGAGGGAGGGAGAAGGGAGTATTGCAAATACATTTGAATAAATTATTTCTCATTCAACATAAAGAGTAAAATCATACTGTCATAGATTCCAGCATGGTGATTTGATTCAAATACCAGCTCCACATTTATTGTGTACCAGCCTGTTCTTCCTGGAAGAAGCAGCCATGGATCACTCAAGGTGATTACTTTCATGGGTGAGTGTAGACTCAGTTGTAAACACCATTGCAGTACCTTGACTGGAGGGCCCTAAGCTAATGTTTTGCATTGCATGTCCTCCTACGTGCTACGCAAGCTTTTCTTTTGTGTGGAGTTTTGAGCAGCCTTGTCAGACGCAAGGGGCTCGTCAGTTGGACTGCAGCCACTGAAGCAGTAATATAATGGCCCGGCTCTTGTCTGTGCAGCCTGTTGGACCGGATTATGATTCCCCCTGCATCAAATGACCAGTGTTCCTGGACACCTCTCCTCCAAAAGTTTTGACTGCCCATGGAGTGCCAAGTCACCCTTTACCCCCACAAGCTGATCCTTTTCTCCTGCCTTTTAGGCATACATCTCTCAACAACTTTTTTCCCCTCCTACTCTGAAGAATGCAGCACCCCGGGCATTATGGGTAACTACCAGTCAATATGTTTTGGTCTACCACTGCCAGGCTACTTCATCTCTCTAGCCTTTTGTAGTCGCTCTAAAACATCGTCAATATGTTTTGTTTAGGCTCAGTGTGAAATCGTACCGAAAGGTCTGCTGCTAGAAATCCTGTCAGTTCACTCCCAAACGTTTGCCTTGTTGTTGCTTTGAGGGCTTTTTATTTGTATAGAGCACCTTTTCAAACTTCCATCAGCGCAAAAACCTGGAGGTATAGACGAATCAGAGAGTCAGCGTGCACACCTGTCAGGTTGGGACTCACCTTTTCACCTGCGTGTCATTGTTGTGTGCACAGCTCGGGATTAGCCATGATGTCATGCCTGTTGAAATCGGTTGCAATCTCGGCCCCTGCTGCTGACGGTATCACCACAGCAGCACCCTATTCAGTGTTTACGCCCCCCCCCCCCCCCCAAGACTGACATCAGCATATAATAAACAAATCAGTCCCTATAGCTGTTTTTAGCTCCCGCACCAGCAGGTTGTGGTCAAGGCCCTTTGGTTCCTCAGAGAATTCTCCACACTGACTTTCAGCAAAGTTTCCAACAACGAAGTCGGACAGAAATAGAGCTGCTTTGAGAAGAAGAAGCCTTTCACAATTGCAACCGGTGAAGTAAACGACAGGGGGGGAAAAAGAGAACAGCAAAGTCAAAAAAAGCAGAGAGAGAGAGAGAGAGAGAGAGATGAAGAGAGAGGGGGAGATAGAAGGAGGAGAAGTCTAAAAGTTAAAGGAGTAGAGAGTCAAAGAAGATAGTGAGAGAAAGAAAGAAAGAAAGAACGAAAGAGAAAGAGAGGGAGAGAGGAAAGAGGAAGGGAGAACTCTGACCAGCTTCAGTGTGTGCTGTGACAGAGAGAACGGAGGCAGACTTCTGTGGGTTCCTGCCGTAACCATGGCGACGGGGCGAGGAGGAAGAGGAAGCAGGGCAGAAAATAGAATCTGGTTTGGCTGAGTCCTGCAGTGCTGCAGTGCACAACTCCCCATCACAGACGATCTGAGATGGGAATAGAGAGAGAGAGAGAGAGGGAGAGAGAGGATGGCGAGAAAGGGATGGAAAAAAGAGAGAGGGAGGAAAGGGCACAAACGGAAATGGAAGAGGAGGGAAATGAGGAGAGA